>NC_041401.2:21698268-21998268 GCF_900747795.2 Erpetoichthys calabaricus | reverse complement strand
TTCTTAACCGAGCTTCCACTACTCTTTCCCATAACTTCATGCTGTGGCTCATCAATTTTATCCCCATGTAGTTAGTAAATAAGTAAATAATACCATGTGACAATTAACTGTTGACAACCTATTGACAATACCTATGATATAGGAACAGGAACCTTCAATCATCCATCAATCAATTGCCCCATAACGAAAGCTGTATGAACGATAAAGATAACTGAAAATTAATTATCATAAATATATAAACACTACAGAAAAAATAAACAAAAAACGAAGCTCACTTCACCAGTACAGAAAAAAGTAAATATCAATGAAAATCAACTGAGACCAGGCTATTGCTAGCATTACTGAAAGTCCTTGATTTTCTAACTGCAGATCCAAAATGAAGGACTGTATGTATTTACATAGCCGGCAATGGTGAACTAAGACGTAAGTGAACAGATTTACACAGGGAACTATATTTTACTAATTCAGACTGACAACATTGGAAAAAGCCAAGAAACATAATGAGATGTCATCTGTGACTGTAAGCAGAGTAGCTATGTGACTGTGTGGTCACCCAGCCTCCCTGCATCCCAGCAATATCAGTCTGCTGAGCTTTGAAGTGGTGCTTTCTCTCCATACTGCCTGACTATCCAATCAATTCTACTGTTTCAAAAAGTTTGGTAGTTGACAATGTGGTATCCTTTATGTTGTATTTACTCTGTTGCAGAAACTTCGAGGCCAGACTGAGGCACTGTATATCCTGACCAAATGCAACAACACAAGATTTGAGTTCATATTCACCAATGTGGTTCCTGGAAGTCCTCGACTATTCACTTCAGTTATAGCAGTGCACAGGTAATTAATATGAGGGAAATATATTTAGTATTCATGAGGCAATACACTTCACCCATGATACAATTCATACTGTGATTCAGGCTTCATGATATAATATTCCACTGTACTGTATGTTTAGTGTTACCTGTTATCAGACATCTATAAATTAGAACACTGCAAACAAATTGAAATCTATGCCCATGCATATGTTTTAATTTTGTTTTTGTAAGCTTTTTAAATAGTAGCATAAAATATTTGCACTGCAGTAATGTAAGAGGTGTTGTGTGTTGATTAGCATATGCATTTAAGAATTTCTCCATATTCTGTATAAATGACATTAAAACAGTCTGGAAGAGAGCAGGCCATTCAACCCAGCAGAGCTCGCCAGTCCTGTCTAATTGATTCTTGAAAAATAGCCTCAAGTCGAGTTTAGAAAGTCCTGCTGTCTACCACACCACTTGGTCACTTATTCCATGTGTTTATGGTTCTCAGGGTGAGGAATGTTGGTGCAAATTTCCCCTGAACAAGTTTCCAACTGTGTCCCCGTGTTCTTGATGAACTCATTTTAAAGTCACCGTCTCGATCCACTGGACTAATTCTACTCATAATGTTAAACACTTCAGTCCTGTCTCCTCTTCATCTTCTTTTACTTAAACTGAAAAGAGCCTAAGGACCTTTATAGTGCGGTGTAAACCTGTTGAAATTTGAATTAAACTTTTACTTTTCTGAGTTAACCTTAAACTTTGCTCCAAAAATTGCTGTTCAAAGCCATGAAGAAGGCCACTTTGTAATATTCTGAAATTTCCTTTTTTCAGTTTTTGCAGACCTAAACTTTAAATTTAAACCTCTGGCAGTTTACTGCTTACCTTTTCACCACTTTAGTTCATTCATTGCATTTCAGCTGATTGTATTTGAAGAAAAACTTGAAAAACTGAGGTGTTCTAAAACGTTTGAATGATTGCGTGTGTGTGTGTATGTGTGTGTGTATATATATATCTATATATATATATATATATAAAATCCCTGTGTGTGTCCGTGTGTGGGGGTCTTCTGATGAAGTGCGCATGCGCGGGGCACGGTGCGATGCGCGATATTACTGTCAGAGAAAGTTAGAGGCGTTTTACGGAAATACAAACCAGTATTACTGCGAGAGGAAATTAAAGGTACACAATACAGTGACGCATATTACAGCCACATACAAGCCAGTATTACTGTCAGAGGAGATTAAAGGCATATTACCGACGCACACGCCTGTATTACCACCAGAGAAAATTAAAGGTATATTACGGACGTATATTACGGATGTACAAGCCAGCGGACGTACAAGACGGTATCCTTCAATAAGGGCGCGCACAGGCATCCTTCAATAAGGGCGCGCACAAAAAGGTGAGTCTCAAAAGGACAACCTCAATTGGGCTCAGCGAATAAAGGCGCGCATAAATAAAGATCTGCACCTGTTGCTCTTCACATATTCCAGAGCCATTTGAACTAAATTATCTACGCGCCCTTATTGAATAGAGCCGTACAAGACAGTATTACTGTCACAGAAAATTAAAGACACACAATACACGGCGACAGCCCACGAAGAACGGTCAGCTCAGCAAGTAAACATCAACAAAAGAAAGGCTGAAAGAAAGAAAAATACGACAAACAAAAAGAATGAGGTCAAAGTCCCTTGCCATTTAATATAGACTGTTCCTACTAATGTTTATGCACTACTGTTCTAGCGCCCGTTATTGTAACGGGCTAAATGACTAAATATATATATATATATATATATATATATATATATATATATATACACACACACTCACTCTAGGGGGCTTCACCCCCCCCCCACCTGTACTACGTGCCATTTTGAAGAGGGGGGCTGAACACACCTCTAGAAGACGCGGCCGCTCCTCTGAAATCCCCTCTTAAAGGGTGATACGATGGGAAACAAATAAGTTGTTTTTTTACCTCCTCTTTGCTCGATCAGTTGCTGGCTTGTGGCTGCTGCCGTGCCGCCTGATCTGCATCTCGTGCAGCGCTTCAAACGTTTAAAAGCCTGTACAGCAGCTGTTGATTTGTCTCGCTGCCTTGTCTCTCTTCTCCCCCAGAAATCCTCAAACACTATTCGATCTCTTTTTGCTGTTCCGTTATTTCACAGAGTAATATTTTCTGTTTGTTTGTGCTAATGTGATCTTTACTATAATTTTTTTGAGACTTTCAAATTTTCCTACTTCCATTATCTCTAACCTGCTCTGCAGGTGTATCACGCCAGTGTTTTTGAATTCTTTACAACGTTCTACTTTGTCATCTACTCTTTGTCTTTTATGTCCGGCCCTGGGTGTGGTTAAATCTCTTGGCACAATGTCTCATCTCGCAGGACGTGAAAATGTCTCTCTGAGAAGGTCACATCTCGTCTCTCTGAACAGGTCTCATCTCATCCCAAGATTTTATTATATAATATATAAAAAACACACACACATATATTTAATTCCAATTTCTTATAGTACTTAAAAAAAAAAAAAAAAAAATTCCCTAACTTTTTTTTTTTTTTTTTAATTCAAGGGTACAAATGCTCCTTAATGTAGAGCCTTGTGTTGCTGCATAAAAAAACAACTGATCATTTCAATTTTGACTGGAGGTAGGACAGAAAGTGACCACTGACTGAATTAGCAGTCCTTGCAGTAATGTTTATTTTACAGCTGTGGCCAACAGCTGAAATGGGAAAAAAAAATCTTATTACATCAAAAAACATACTTAGGATTCGATTCAGGATTCAGAACCCTACATTCACACTTTTTTAATGTTGTAGATTTATTCTTAAATAGCAATGCAATCCGTCTAAGTTGGATTGAAATCTAAGTAATCAACATAGACCTCAGTGTTAACGTTTGTAGTGCACCATCTATTGGATTGCATGTTGTGATCAATGTATTGCCTTTGACATTCCAACAGATGGTGCATCACAAACAATTGTAGTAAAAAAATGCAGTCCATTTGTCATTCCAAAAGATGGTGCATCAAAAACATTAACAGTGCTTTTACAATAGCGACCAAACAGACGCACAGATACAGAGGCATACAGACACTTGCCCTTTTATTAAGGTGGATATACAGTGTGTGTGGGAAGTTGTATTTGTTCATCCTTCCACAGATACTTTTACAATCTGTAGAAAAATAATTCTTGAGTGTTCTTTGCTATTATTTTTTTATAGAGCATATGAAACATCAAAAATGTACAGAGACCTAAAATTAAGAGGCGCTCTGATTCAGAACAAACAACTACGACTGCTTCCTCAGGAGCAAGTTTATGATAAAATTAATGGAGTGTGGAATTTATCCAGTGATCAGGTATGCTTTTAAGAGATTACTCATTTCAGTTTAATTTGATATATCGATAAGTTTATAGCCGTGCTGTGCAAAAAAAAAATATATATATTATACACTTTTAAAGATGGGCCATTTTTAATTGAAAGTAAAGTTACAAACATGATAATAAAATATGAAAGCAGGTAACATGATGGTACACTTTACAGCAGTGCCGTGTTGCGGCCTTAGGAGTCTGGGTTCTGTTCCCAGCCTGGGGTGAGTGAGTGAGTGAGTGTGTGTGTGTGTGTGTGTGTGTGTGTCCCTGTCCCCAGTTTGCCTCTCACATTCCAGTCTCATTTCTGTTTAGCTGTTTTATAAGAACAAGTGAAACAAATACATTCTGAGTCTAGTGGCGGTCTCTTCCATTAGCTGTAGTAATTGGCTGCTAATTACGAAGTTGACCAAAATGAAAACCTGCGACCACTGCAGCCCTCAAGGTGTTGACAGTCCAGACTTAGGATATGAATACCTTAAAAAGATGAACTCTCGTGATGCACAGATTCCCAATCAGCAAACAAAATCCACAGCACCTCATACATCTGCCCAGCATCACCCAGAACTGCCACTTCTGAGTGAGACAGCAGAAGCCACAAAGTCACTCGCTGTTGTGCTCTTGATGCCCACTTGAATAACTGTGACACTTTTGGTCAAAGTTTCTTCCTTTGTGGCATTTTTGTTGTTCTGTGTAACTTAAAATTAACAAGCAGGAAACATTGCTTTTTTTTTTCATTTTTGAACAGAGCTAAATGAAGTACAATGCCATTTACACTTCTGTACCACAGACCAACACATCAGCTCTAGTTAGTTAGAAGCACGTTATTTCAGGAGTGAATCAGGCTAAAAATAGAAGGAAACATCCTAACAATGACTATTTTCTTGTAAACCTAGTAATGAGTGATTTATAACACGCTTTAGGTTAAAAATTTAATTTTTAGGCTTTCAGAGGCCTGTAGGGCTAATTAGGGGGTGATGGATGCTTTTTTGCTTTGCACTTTCCTCACACCAAGAGTAGTTCAACAGTTGGCGGAGGTTCGGAGTTTGGGAGTCATTGGAACACGTCTCCTGGGCCCGAGGCTTATGGGGGGACCCAGGGTGGTCTATGCAGAAATTCATTGTTTTTGTAACACCGCCATCCGTAAACAACTGCATGGGGCTACAGAAGGTGGGAATTGATAATGTCTTTATGCACTCATTACGCAATTAGTAAAGTTTATAATTGAATTTTATGAGGACTTGTTATAGTACTCTGTGCGTTCATACAATGAAAAGCGCTATACAAAATTAAAACGGAATTGAATTAAATATTGACTTGAGTGGCCCATTATGCCTCCTCCCCATTACAGTTAAAAGCGTCTTCCCACCAAAGGCCACTAGTTGGATTATGAAAAGTAGCAATTAGTCCTCAACACTGTGTGTGACCCCAAAAGCAAGTAGGCTATGACCAAAGTTTATAAGGAGAGTCTGAGTGTTGGGAGTGAAAGCTTATCTGGCAGGAAGAAGAGGCCTGGGTCATAAAATAGAGAGAGACGATAAGTGGAGTGTTGTCTTATTTTAAAGGTGGGTAAGCCCCCCTACTAGTAAACAGCAACCATGTAGACAGTCCAGAAACCCTACTGGGTGGTGGTTTTCATCCTCCTCTCTGCATCCACTCTTGTTTTGTGTTCATTTGTTGATTAACAAAAAAAAAAAAACACCATTTTTATAAGTTTTGGCATTTATTCTGGTTATGGAAGGTTACCTTAGGGGCCTCCTCCTACCACAGTATATACCAATCTATTCATTTATAGGTTCAAGGTTTTAATTTAGTCATTTTTACACAAGAAAATGTGAAATTTACCTTCTTAGTTGCATTCAATAAGTTTGGTTTGGGTAACAATGTGAGTCTGGGTCACAGTGGTGGCAGGTTTTAGTTCCAATCGTAATTCTTAATGAGAGGTCAGTTATTTCTGTTGAAGCCTTTCCTGTTCAAGTGACATTTTAACACTAGAATTACCAGAGTCTACGAAAAAACTTGTAGATCCGGCCCACCTTAAAGCCGTTCTCACCTCTCTTTTTGTCTTCTAAATGTGCTGATTAAGACGAGCAGCAAGCAGCCGGTTATTCCATCCTGCACCACTGCAGAACGTTCACTAAGTTTTCCCAGCTCGTGCCTTGTTTGATTATCTGGGAGTGACTGAAGTGCTGGGAGTTTTAGAGTGGAAATAATAGATCGCTATTTGAAACACACGCAGTTCATGTGTGTTCCGTTTCTACAGAAAATCTGTGTAAACACATTTTTAAAACCAACGTTTTTCATATTTTAGTAGTAAATGACAATATTTAGGCATAAACTATATAATGCATGAAGCCTGAAGTCCAAAGATCAAGTAAACACTTTCACAAAAGATTCAAGGAATAGACAACAGCTTCAGTGGCATAGCGGTAAGATTTGCTGACTTGTAATCAAGAGTCCCCGGTTCAATCCTCACTCACTCCTATATTTGCCGTTTTCTATAGTCAGCTGCTCTTTTTGTTAATATTATACAGTACACACATACATTTGGTTTGCGTCTGTAACACACGGTGTGCATTTATAGGACTTGTAAAAGTTAACGTTTTTTTTTAAACTTTTATTCTTTTTAAATCATGATCACGATACATACTACCGCCCCCCCACCCAGAGATCTGACGCTGTTATTTTTCATTTGAAACGGAATAACTGCAGATGTGAGTGGTGTTTTGAGACAATGGAACTGTACATTCTCTTATCTGGAGGGATTAAAGCTGACACACAAACGCTGGTGAATCTGCCTTCTTCATATCTCACCGTCACTTGGATTTTTTTTTATTCAGTTTTATTGAGTGTTCCTGCTCATGCTGAATTAGTGTGCACTTTATGGTGTATGATGTCAAAAAAAAAAAACACAGACATAGGTATATATGATATTTGGAATTATTCGTTTTATGACCTGTATAGTACATTTCGGAAAACTTTGTGGCACGGATGCAACATTATTCATATTCATTCGCATAACATCTTGCGGTTTGTAATCAGTGACTGCGTGTTTTTTTTCCCCCGATCTTGCCAGTCCCCACATGTTGCTGTATGCTGTTTCTTTTGTACTCCAGGACATGCAGAGGATAGAATAGTACAGAGCAGTAAGTTCAGCGCTATATGCAATCATCAGATTCAAATGTTAACTGTTCACACACATGCAAGGATAGTCTTTCCTACATTTACAACGTGTGTACCTGTTACAATGTACACGCTTCTCTCTATGCTGTGGTTTCTATTACACACCTGAAAGAAAGAGACAATATATGTGAAAACATCATCACACTAATGCTATATTATTTGAAAACGAACAGCATCAGATCGGGTGTGGAGTTATGTTGGCGCTATTACTGAAAGAAAAAAAAGATCAACATGTGCATTGATCCTGCAGCACTGAATAAGCTCACGTGCTCTAACATCCCCCATCCGCCCCCACCCCCCATAGTGTGATCAAGAGTCCCCGGTTCGATCCTCACTCACTCCTATATTTGCTGTTTTCAGTAGTAAGCTGCTCATTTTGTTAATATTATACAGTACACACATACACTTGGTTTGCATCTGTACTTGCGCTGTCACTTAGAGTCAGATCGTTTTGGGGGAGAGAATGGTAGTCTGTCTCTCTATTACGTAGTGCTCTGTCTGTCTGTGTTATGGATCTTAAAAATAACAGTTATAAGGACACTTGTTCATGTTAATTGCAGTCTCAATTGTTAAAAAATATTTTAAAAGGAGCATCCCACATGAAAATATAACGATCTCATTAACTGACAGTGCATACCAATTTATAAATTTTATGTCCATTTGAGGTTAAAAAGAAAAAAAAAAAAAAAGAATGCTTTCTCCACAACGGGGAATCGAACTCAGATCTCTGAGGGACAGTGAGCCTGCTGTGCTCTGAGACAGCAAATCTTACCGCTATGCCACGGAAGCTGTTGTATTGTTCTTGAACCTTTTGTGAAAGTGTTTATTTGATGTTTGGACTTCATGCTTCACACATTCTATAGTTTATGCCTACATTTTGTAACATTTATTACTAAAATATGAAAAAGTTTCTGTTTTAACAATGTGTTTACACAGATTACTGTAGAAACGGAACACACATGAAATGCATGTGTTCCAAATAACGATCTATTATTTCCACTCTAAAACTCCACTTCACTCCCAGATAATCAATCAAGGCATGAGCTGGGAGATGCTCGTGCACGTTCTAAGTCGGTGGGGATGGAATAGCCGGCTGCTTGCAGCTTGTTTTTATCGGCACATTTAGAGGACAAAGGACACCGTCGGAGAGGTGCGAATGGTTTTAAGGTGGGCCGGATCTACAAGTTTTTTCGTAGACTCTGGTAATTCTAGTGTTAATGCTTCATTTTCATTGTTTCACTTGTTAACATTCCCCACCTGTAATTGCTTAATTTAGTCTTGAACAGCTGCATTCCCTGTTTTTTAATTGCTCCTTATTAACAATAAGATGCAGATAGATAATGTGGACCACCAAGGGGCGTACAGCTCCCCAAACCCGGACACAACAGACACAGAGCCCAGTCTTACCACATATCACACGTTTATTTTATGTGGGGAAGCGCTTTTCCTTTGCTCCCCACTATACAGCACAGTACAAGTACCAAATAGCACAGATGAGCACAGTCCTTACTTCTTCTCTTTCTTTTCTTTCTCTCTGTTCACTTCCACTCCTCCTCAGCAAGCTTTGTCCTCCACCTCCTGACTCTGGCTTCATGAGTAGTGGCGGTTGGCACCTTTTATAGGGTACCCGGAAGTGCTCCAGGTGTCTGGTGATCTTCTTCTGGCAGCACTTCCAGGTGTGGCAGAAGCCCAATGCAATAAGGCTGTGTAGGCTCTGCAGCACCCCCTGGTGGCACCCCCAGAACCCAACAGGGCTGTAGCAAACTCCAGCTCCCAGCACATCCTGCAGGAATCCGTGGTGCTGTAGCAACCCAGGGAGGCTGCCCTCTATCCTCCGGGGGGAGATAAAGACCTGAAGACACCCTCTCCCGCGGCCCTTCCATTATACAGGCCTCCCGGCCGGGCAAGGACCCTGGCCGTCCACCACACTAGATACAGATAGATAGATATGTGAAAGGCACTATATAATAGATAGATAGATATTGATCCAGAGAGAAATTAAAGCACCAGTAGCCAAGAATTATACCAGATTAAACAGAAACATTTAAGTACACACTATACAAATAACAAATACTATGCAAATAATGCACTCACAAACTGGTGAATCCAATAATGGCAGTGCAATAGGAATTGTGCAAATAATACTCTAGTAACAAAGTGACAGGTGGCACATAATATTAAGGAGCCAGCAGTTCTCCATCTAACTTGCAGATATGTAAAATAAAATATCATACTGCTAAATAAGAAGAGAGATCTTTTAAGAATATGATTGTTTTATTTGCTTATTCCCTGTTTCACTTGTTCTGCAGAAGTTTGAAATTTTGTTACCCATTTGCAGATGTGCTCAGTATTTAGTTTTTTTTTTATTCAGTTGTACAAAGAGCAATGTGTACTTTTTTCTTTTTAACAGGGCAATTTGGGTACATTTTTTATTACAAATGTACGCATCGTCTGGCATGCAAACATGAACGACAGCTTTAATGTCAGCATACCCTATCTTCAGATTGTAAGTGTTTCTATTCTGTGTTTCTTTAAATAAAACATACATACACGCTCAAATATGTTAAGGTGGGGGGGGGGCAAGAAGGCCCGGCAGGGTCTTTATTTTGTTGCGTTGTTGAAGACAACCGGCCTAAACTGACAAACTCTTACTCAGGCCTATAGGGGATTAGTGACAACTGTACTCACCAGCGACATCCCAGTGAGGTTTGGGAATACCACACTGAAGGAGAGGAAGGCCCCACAGAGGATTATTAGAAGTACTGAGATAATAACAGGGTCTCGCTTACCTGCTCTAGAGACTTTATTCTTCCATTGTTGCTGGAATAAATCTAGGGCCATCTTTGAAGACACAAACCAGCCAGGACAGTCTCTGTTCACAGGACAGTCTCTGTTCACATGGAGGATCTCAGGTGCTGCAGACCAGACAGCATCAAAGCTCACAGCAAACACTATTACTGGGGCCTCCATAATGTTTGGGACAAAGACACATTTTCCTTGATTTACCCCTCTGCCCCACAGTTTAAAATGACAAATCAAACAATTCATACATGATTAAAGTGCACATCACAGACTTGCGTTTAAGGACGTTTGCATACATTTTCGTCACACCATTTAGAAATGACAACACTTTTTACACATGGCCCCCCCATTTCAGGACACCATAATGTTTGGGACAATTAGTGTCACAGGTGTTTGTGATTTCTCAGGTGGGTTTCATCTCTTCATATGACACCTCGGCTTGGCTTCTACCCTTTGGATTCTACAGTTGCCATTGATCAACATGAGGACAAGAGCTGTGCCAGTGAAAGTCAAAGAAGCCATTGTGAGGCTCAGAACAAGAGGTAAAACATTAGGATGACTGGAATCAACTGTCCGGAATATCATGAAGAAGAAAGAACACACTGGTGAGCTCAGGAATCACAAAGGGACTGGTAGGCCAAGGAAGACCTCCACAGCTGATGACGGAAGAATCCTCACTATGGTAAAGTAAAAGTCCCCAATGCCTGCCCAAGCAGACTTTGGGGGAGATGTGGACGTGTCAGAGACGACTATCAGCAGAAGACCTCATGAACAGAAACGCAGAGACCACACTGCAAGGTGCAGACCACTAAAACAGGATGGCCAGATTACAGTTTGTGAAAAAGGACTTCAGAGAGCCTGCAGAATTCTAGGAAAAGGTCTTGTGGATATATGAGACAAAGATGAACCTGATCAGAGTGAGGGCGAGAGCAAAGTGCGGAGATGCAAAGGAACTGTCCAACATCCAAAGCAGACCACCTAATCCTTTAAACATGGTGCTCGGGGTTGTTATGGCTTGGGTATTTATGGCTGCCACAGGTCCTGGCACACTTCTCTTAATTGATGATGGAACTGCTGACAGCCGTGGCATAATGAATTCTGAGTTGTAGAGAAACATCCGAGTTCCAATAAATTCCTCCAGACTCGCTGGACGGCATTTAAAATAACCCCCATAACAAGCAGGAGCTGAAGATGGCTGCATTAGAGGCTTGGCAAAGCATCACCAGAGAAGACGCTCAGCACCTGCTGATGTCTGTGAATCACAGACCTCAAGAAGCCATTGCATGCATGGGGTAGGTGACAAAGTCCTAGATATGACAACTTACTGTGTCCCAAACATTATGGTGCCCTGGAAAGGGGGGACCTTGTAGAAAAAATGTTGCCATTTCTACATGGCGTGACTGAAATGCATGCAAATGTACCCATAAATAAAGGTCTGCAATGTGCATTTTAATCACGTTTGAATTTCTTGATTTGTAATTGTGGAGCGAGGGGGTAAATCAAGGAAAAATGTGTCTTTGTCCCAAACATTATGGAGGGCGCTATATAGCAGCTTTTTTCTAGCCGTTTCCAGATTAATGGCTGAGGACAGATATCCTCCCCCAACGTATTTCTTCAGTTACTTAAAGGCTCAATTTCTAACTAAGTCATATTTCCTTTTTTTTTGGTATGCATTTCGTCCTCACAGGTGGCGCAGTGGTAGTGCTGCTGCTTTGCAGTAAGGAGACTGTGGAAAATTGTGGGTTCGCTTCCCGGTTCCTCCCTGTGTGGATAGCGCTTTGAGTACTGAGAAAAGCGCTATATAAATGTAATGAATTATTATTATTTATTATTTCTCTCTTATTATATGTTAATGCTTTATACATATATGCCTTGTAAATATACTATCAATGCTGGTGTAGGCTATAGATGTGAACAGAAAATGGAGGTGATATACAGAGGTTGCTTTTTATATTGTCAATTATTTATTGTTATTTTTTTATATGTTGTGTTGTTGTGTTTACATTTTTTATGGAGAGAACTGTACAAAGGTTCCAAAGCCGGGTATATCTCTGTATGCTTGCAAATGACAAATAAAGGATCTAACAAATGTTCTAATTACAAAGAAAAGAAAAATTGATCCCTGCAACCCTGTAAAATAAATAAAGACATAAATAAATTTGTTAAAAAGTACATAAATAAATTTGTCAAAGTATTAAAGGTTTAAAATTCACAATCTGTAACAATTTTTTTTTTTTTGTTTTTTTTTTTTTTTTGGAAGCGATCAATCAAAATCCGGGATTCCAAGTTTGGCCTCGCTCTCGTAATTGAAAGTTCACAACAGGTAAATCACAGCTCAGATGTCCCGTGCAGTTTTTCTTATCGGTGACATGTTTATTTTTAATGCACTGTCCTTCCCTGTTTTTTCATTTCCAGAGTGGGGGATATGTACTTGGCTTCAAAATAGACCCCGTTGAAAAGCTACAGGATGCCGTGAAAGAAATTAACTCCCTGCACAGAGTTTACTCAGCCAGCCCCATTTTTGGAGTGGATTATGAAATGGAAGAAAAGGTTAGGCATCTCATATTTTTAATTTTGCTGCTGAATTTTTAGGGGAGCATCTCAGGGGAACTGATCACATGACAGAGAGCCGAAAACAGCCATGTCAATATTCCAGACACATTCAAAGCTCCTACTCTAAGCGGTTTGACTGGCCCTGTGACACGACAGCAGTTTTCAGTTGCAAACTTCATTTGCACAGTCTTAACGAGCTGGAAGCAGTCGCAGGCAGTCGTGTAGTTTGATATCCCTAGCAACTCGGGTAGACCAGTCTGTGACTCGCCACCCCCCAAAAAATCACAACAGGTTTGATTCTGTTTGAAGCTGTAGGGTAAGGCTGTGCTGTGTGTGTGCGAGAACAGACAACCAATAAGCACTCACTTGGAGGAACAATGCGTGCAGAGCAGCCACCAGGAAATGGGAAGCACACGTTTTGGACCTTACAACCGGACGTCTGTAAGGCCTCACATCTTATAAAGAGCTGGGCCTGGATTAAGTCTAAACTTGCGTATTTGGAAAGCATTTCTACAGCATAGTATTTATTGTTATTTAGTGCCGTCCTCTATCAGAAGGTTGACAGATGTGACTCTCCAAGATCGGTGGTTCTCTGCTAGCCCTCTTGATTTGGCCATAATTCCTTAACCTCCTTAGCGTTACTTTTTTTTTTTTCCAAAAAAACACGTAAAAAGCATTGCATTTTATGGCTTGAAAAATGAGATTTTTATTAGGTCTCATCTATCTACTGTAAAACATCCCAAACACTAAAAGTACAAATACAAAGTAAGAAGTGTAGAAAGTATAATAATAATATGAACAGCACACTGCACATGTGTGAGTGATGTTGAGTGTCGCTTTTGGATTCTCAGAATCACTTTTGGTTTCACAGCCCATTTCAGTTTCACTGCCTGAAAACAGACTCACGTCAAGGCATTTCTTACGAGATGCCATTATGAGGTTAGGAGAAGGCGTGTCCACACTGTTGCTCAGGTAACGCTCAGGCCTGACGCTTGTGCAAGACCCGCCTGTACCATTGCCCAAATAGCGCTCGCCATTAACGCTGTTGGCACTTGTGGAGATTCAGCCCCAAACACAGACAGACACCAGATGTCCCAAAACACAACGCGTTTATTGCTGCCTCCTGTACACAGCTCCAAACACTGCACAAATCAGCACACAGTCCTCTCCTTTCCCTTTCTTCTTCTGTCACCCTCATTCCTCCTCTCACAAGCTCCATCTTGTTCCTCCCGACTCCGGCTCCTCTAATGGAGTGAGGCGGCCCCTTTTATAATGTCCCGGATGAACTCCAGATGCTTTGCCATGATCTACCAGTGGTACTTCCTGGTTCCTGGAAGCATTCCAGGCTTACTTGGAATTTCTTCCGGCAGCACTTTTGGTTGTGGCGGAAGTGCTGTAGTCCAGGGCTTCATAATCCTTCGGGTGCCCCCTGGCCCCGATGCAGAGCAGGAGAGGTATTGTCCCTCTCCCAATCCATGTAGGTGCCCTGGCTGGGCAGGATCCCCAGCCATCTGCCACACACTTTAATAGCTCGCCTATACCATTGCCCAAGTAGCGCGCGACATTAACGTTGTTGGCACTTTAATAGCCCAATTAATCCTTGGGTCTTACTCAAGACACACCTATACATTGCCCAAATAACGCTTTGGCATTAACGCTTACGGGAGACGTGTCTATACCACTGCCCGAGAGACACTCAGGACTAATGCTTTTAGCACTGTTTTTACAGCCCAAGTAACACTCAGGGCTAACGCTAAGGAGGTTAATTGTGACCACTTCATGGTGTCTTTCATTCAGGTTCTTCTTGATCTTTCTCTTCCTCTTAATTCCATCTGTTCTTCCCTCTAAAATCATCACCAGCAGCTTTCCTCCTGACCCATGCATTACGTGTCCTGTGTACTTCTCTCAACTATTGCTGTGTCCTTCAGGGGATGCTTCACTGTATCCATTCTCCTTAGGACTTCTTCATTAGTTGCTTTCTATGCCCAGCTTATTTTCAGTATCGGCTATTGCTCGAACGCATTCATCCTGCATATTGCTTCCCTGTCCAAAGTCCAATTTTCATTGTCATAATGTAGAACGGAGAATATGTAACATTTCAGAATTCTCTTTTAGAGACTCAAATTTAGGTCTCCACTCATCAGGTACTTTAATTTCCAGAAAGCATCCTTTGCCCTGCCAGTTCTTGCCTTGATTGCCATTACTGTATATCCAAATCCCTAAATATATGTTGTAGCCGCCGAAGCATAAGGCGAGATCAAGCACGGGTAAAACGCATTTCGAAAGAAATCTCTCAGTCCAAAAGTTTGTTTTAAAATTATTTAGTGAAAGTTGAAAGCAAATAATCTACACAAAAATAAAGAAAAAAGTAGTTACACACGTAGAATAAAAGGCAAAAAAAATGGAAAAATGTATCTTCTCTAAACTTAGCTTTACTTGAGTAACTTTAGTTATTTCTGTACTTAAAAGTGCATTACTTCTTCTTTCTATACTTAGATTCTTAGCTTCTTCTTCTGTATGCTTTAAATGTACGGCTTTGCGCTTAAATACACTTCACACACTCAAACGCCCCGTAGCCCCGTTAGCCCCGTTTAAAACGGTATGCCTCTACACCTTACACATGGCAAGGCTGTCACTAACTGAAGAGTAATGTTTACTCAAAGCTGCTAGAAATGGCAAGAATATACCAATACAATTCTACTTATGGGGGTTTTAGGAACCTCCCATAGATTATGCATTGTCATCTAGTAAAATATTTATGACTCTTATATAACTAAGAAAATGGTTCTTACATTTGTATTAATTACCTTGTTCCAGCTTTTCTCCATCTAGTATGATGTTGCACTTATTAGCCTCCATTCTTGATACTAACATTACTTTTGTTTTCTTCAGATTTAATCCCAATACCAAACTGCTTTCCTGTATTTAGTACAGCCTGTAACAGTTGCTCCAGATCACCTTCTGCCAAAAGTGTGGTGTCATCTACATACTGTATCTTAAACCCTTAATAATTCCTCCTCAGATCTTCACTCCATCCAAGCCTTTGAGCCCTTCGATCATCAGATATTCACTGTACTGATTGAAAAGTATTGACAACATGATAACATCCTTGGCGAACTCCCCTCCATATGCTGAAGTCCTGTGAGGTTCCTTCTTTAGTTCTTACACATGCCCTTCCTCTCCAGTAGATGATCTTTAGTAGCCTTCTGTCTATCTCTGGTATTCCAACCCTTATTAGTACCTTTACTAACTTATCATGTCATACTCCTATCAAAAGCCTTCTTGAACCCAATGTAGCACATGCATATGTCTTTGTTCAGCTCCCGTGCTCTTTCACAAATGGTTCACAATGCAAAGATGGCATCTCTGGTACCTCTTCCCCTACAAGTCCCTTTTGGCTGTCAGATAGATTTCTCTCTATAAATTGGTTCAATTCTTAGTTAAGCTAAGTTAAGATTTTAGAAGCATGGAATATCAGACTAATCATCCTATACTCCTCACAATCCTTTGCCTTCTTAACTTTTGGTAGTGGAGGCAAATATCCATTTGATAAGATCTGATGAAACCTTGCCTGTCGAGTGTTCCGTATTGGTACATTTTGTCATCGCCTGCCTTCCTTTGTTTCCAAGTTGCTGTAAAAACTCTCCCGGGATTCCTTCAATTCCTTCTGCCTTGTTCTTTCGTGATCGTTTTTGGCTAACAGAAAAAGGGTCGAGTCTGCAATACTCTGGAAATGTGAAACTGTGCTGGGAAGTTGTCATGGAGTCGTGTAGCTGGTCATCCCCTGCAGTTCCTAGTCATTTAATATGGTGTCCTCGGGGACGGAATCAGCAACAAGAGTCGCCAGGTTTGACATCGTCTCTGACTAGAAGTTGTGTAATGCGATGCCAGCTTTTTATCATGCTGGCTTCCAGTATTCATTCATTCTGGGACTGACAGCAGTACTTAGTTGGCAAATGCTGGCTGTCTTGCTAGCCAGGGTGAGGGCAGCTGGGTGGTGTTTCCTAAAAGTATTTATTCAGTCTGGGCCCTGTCTATGTGAAGTTTTCATGTCCTCCCTGTGCCTTAATAGGCTCTCTCTAGGTTTGCTGTACAGGTTAAATTCATGAGTAACACCTGAATTGATTTGTTGTGCTAAGCAGTAGTTGCATCCTTGGGCAAAGCTTTTGATTTACCAGTCAGTCTACATCCCCATCCCCTCTTCTGTTCATGAGTTCTGAGTAGAAACCTAAAGAATGAGTCCTCAAGTACAAGTGGCTGAAATGAGACTCCCTTGCTGAGTTTCTAGGCTCACACTCTATGACAGGGTAAAGAGCCCAGCAGAAGCAGAGGATAGACGCTCTTCTGTATCGGGAGGAGCAAGTTCAGTTGGCACTGCCTACTACGACTGTACCAGGCACTGCCAACTAGAAGAATACTGAGGGGGAAGATTCATGAAATGTTACATGGGATTGTATCTCTTCACTGACCTGTTAGCATCAATAAGTTCTCCAGAAAGTTTTGGAAGAAGTTGCAGGGGATAGGATGATCTGGTCTGTTAAAATCAGCATTTTGCCACTGATAAAGTAAAAAATGAAGCAAAGTGATACCACTGTTAATTTTTTTAATACATATTTGATATTGTATCCCTACAGGTGAAGCGCAAACTAACGGGAACACCTAACATTGTACTAATAGAAAAAACGAATTAGGAGTAGGGCCACCCTTTGCCATCAGAGCATCTTCAGTCTATCTAGGACGGCCATCACGCTAGTCCAGAGCTGTCTATAGATAGATATTGAACCATTCTTCAAGAAAAATGTCCCCATTACTTTAAAGTGGGAAAGGAGGTGGGAATCTACATTGTATTCTGTGCTCTAGAACTTCCCACACATGTTCAGTGATTTTTAGATCAAGTGATTGGGAAGACCATGGAAGGAGTTTGAGTTCATCCTGGAGTTCATGAACGTACTCTTAAAATACTAGATAGAGGAACATCATGAGGGAGCAGCATTTGCACCATAGTGTTCACCTGCTTCTATAAATGCCCTGTCCATTATACAACTCTGCAGAGCAGTCATGGGACCCTAATGACTCCCATAAATCATGGCTGCCTATACCACTACCGATCCCCCTACATGTTTAGCAGCTGGCAGCAGATATTGTGACCATTCTCCAGATGTAACCCAGCTGGATATAGAAAACGGGACGCTGTTCAGGGGTCCTGGTTTTGTATGCCTTACACTGGCTTGGCCTTGAATACAAGAGGTTTCTTACTGACAACTGTGCCATAAATTCCAGCTTTGTAAACCTCATGGCATACAATTTTTGCCGCTACTCTGTCACAAGAGTTATGTGTGGCATTTAGCAACTAATCTGTGAAGCACCCATCTGGCCCCAGTGGGTCAGCTATTTATCTTTGCTGATGTAGCTCATTCTTATTTTGGTATATGCTGTCATTATTTTGTTCCCCTTGGTGCACTAAATATGTATACAATTTTGTGACCAATGTGCCTACAGTATGGGCACTGACTGTTTGGCCTCTGTGGTACTCTGCTAGTTTCCTGTCAGAATGTTTTCCTTTTTTATTTCATTATATTTTGTGTAGTTCTACAAACTTGAATATCAAAGCAGTAATTGTCAGACCTCTTTGTATAGCTGACACAAAACTGTTAGATGGCAATACGCCCAGTATGACTCACCTAGGCAGCCACATTTGTATCTGTGATGTAGCTACTTGAAAGTTAAATTCCTTCATCATATGCTGTTTCTGTCGTTATGTCCGCCCCCGTGTGTTAGTTATATCTACATTTGTTGTTTTGCTTGCCAACAACATAAACAAGTTCAGTCAGGGAACAGAATGGTGTCACAGTCTTGTCTTTCCTCTCAGCCTCAGCCACTTGAAGAGCTTACTGTGGAGCAAGCTCAGGACGATGTGGAAATTGAGCCGGATGAGCAGACTGATGCCTTTGTGGTGAGTATTGAGTGCGTCCAAAATATCTCTGCATCTACTGAAGGGCAGCCAGTCTTCAGTGTCAAAAAAAAAAAAAAAAGTGTTTAACAATGACTCCAGAAATAAACACTGATTTGAAGCGAGTCTTTCTGTACCTTCTGTAATTAGACGTGATCCATGCCTCGATGTGCGCACATCACTGTCGAGTCATGCTGAGTCATTGATGGCGTGTGTTTTTGTGAGCTTATGCTACAATGAAATAGCCTATTTTTAAATTCTCTAAGTTGTGCTGACATTTACAAAGTGGTTATTTTTAGAAACAACCAATTCATATAGCAAAATTCTAGTCAGTTATTTATTAACTGTTAATTAAGCCTTAATTATTTAGAATGATGGCCCCTTATGTTTTTTTTCCACCTATTTACAGTGCCTATAAAAAGTATGGAAGTTTGCACATTTTTAATTTATACAACATTGCATCACAGTGAATTTAATTTGGCCTTTTTCAGACTCATTAATGTTAAAGTGAAACCAGATCTCTGCAAATTGGCCTAAATTAATTACAAATATAAAAGGAAAAAAATAATTGATTCACGTCAGTGTTTAATAGACGACACCCTGACAGCCTTGGGTCTGTGTGTAGAGTCACTCGTTCAGAGTTCTCAGCGGTCTCCTGCTGGCCTCCCTCACTGGCCGCCTTCCTGCACGATCACTCGGGTTTTTGTGGACAGCCAGCTTAAGACGGATTTTCAGCTCTGGCATATCCCTTCCATTTTTTAAAGATTGATTTAACTGGACTCCAAGGGATAGTCAGTGACTTGGAAACTGTCTTGTGGTTTACAATCACCTTTTCATGGAGTTGCTTGGAGTGTATGATAGGCCACCATACTGACAGCTGTCGCACCCTACGCAACTGTGCTTGATCTTATTCAGGAAAAGATCCCAGTCTCCCCAAGGGAGAAAGACTTTCTGAGACTAACGTCGTAAAGCTTATGGAGCTGTTTCTGGACAAAGGCAGAATGGTAACAACAGTTGTGTGGAGCTTCCACCTGCAGCTGAAGTCACTTCATTACACATTGTGGGCACAGACAGGCGGACACGTTGAAGTCACCCAACACATGTTATTATACTTTTCCATATTTACAATAAGTGCAGCACAACCCCAAAGTCCCCAAAGTTCAGGCCAACTCTCACAATGCCTTACTTTCTTCAGGCCGCCTCCTTGCCTCCTCCAAGACCTTGTCCTTCCTTCTCACCCGACTCCAGCCCCCGGAAGGAGGGAGGCGGCACCTTTTATGATCACCCGGATGTGCTCCAGGTGCCTCTTGACAATCTTCCGCTGGCACTCCCCAGTGTGGCGGAAGTGCCGGCTGCGTATCAGGAAGCACTCCAGGTGTCCCCAATCCTCTTCCCCCCCAGCACTTCTGGGTGTGGCGGAAGTGCTGAGGTCCAGGGCTCCCAAGGCATTGGGGCACCCCCTGGCGGTGACCACAGGCCCCTACAGTCCTCCCTTCAAAGCTCTGTACCCGTGGTCCCCATAGCCACCAGGGTGGTCACCCCCCGTGGTCTGGGAGAGGCGTAAGCCCTCCTCCGGGGCATCCCGGCTGGGTCGCCCCCCTAGCCAGCTGTGACAACATGTACTTTGTCAGCGTGCCCATGTCAATCAAACAAAAGAAGCTCTGCAGTCTACAAGTAAATAAATCAAGGTAAATAACATTTGATCTGGCTTTTATGTAAGTAACATATAAATGTTTTTCTTATAAAGACCAAAACACCTGAATCAACAAATCTGCCTAATGACACCAGGAAAGCATGGACAAGGCTGCATCCACTTTCTGACTGCAAGTCTAAATGAATAACTAAAGTCAGTTAACATTATCGACTAATTAGAAACGCAAACATGCCCTGCCAGAATATAGCCTCAGCGTTTTAACACCGCCCGACCCGACACAGATTGAACACGGGAGGCACGTGTAAAATAAAACAAATGCTTTTATTTTCTTCGTCTGTGGGCTATGCCTTCCTCGTACCCACAGACACAACACAGTCCCAAAGTCGAAGCACTAATGTAACACAAAAGCACAAACACTCTTCTCTGGCACCACCACTCCTCCCAGGCAACCTTGTCCTCCTTCCACCCGACTCTGGCCGCTGAGTAGTGGTCGCTGGCTCCCTTTTATTGGGTACCCAGAAATGCTCCAGGTGGTTGATTGCCGACATCCAGCTGCACTTACGGGTAAGGCAAAACCAGTGCCCAAAAGGGGGCCAGCAGCCAAAAGAGTTGCACAGAACTCCAACCCCCAAGAAGCCCTGAGGGAGTCCGAGGCATCGCTGCAACCCAGGGAGGCTGCCATCTAGTGTCCAGGGGGAGATACTGGGCTTCCCACCCTTGTCCCCCTGGCAGATGTGGCCAGGCTTGGGCCCCAGCCATCCGTCACAACACGTAGTGTATATCCACAGCCCACAAAGCCTATGTAAACTCTATTTGCTGTTGTTATGTCATATAGTGATCCAATGTTAAAATGACAGAAAGATTCACAGCAGACAGAGGTGGTACTCAAACGTGTGTAGCTGCGGTGGTCTATGTGTGTGTGTTTGTGTCTCCACTGTCGCAGTGTTCATTACAATGTGGAAAACTTCAGTTACCTTGTGCTACTGCACTCCACAATGGGTAACAGCAATTTTAGTGTGAAGTCCTTTTTTCACTGTCTTTTGCTTTTTTCCTGTATCCCCTGTGGCAGTTTAAAATGCATAGACTGGAGGAATGGGGGTTGCAGGTGTTTTAGGAAGAAGCCCTGTGGGTGGAGCCTTTACAGTGCAGGATTTCGCCGCTAATCACTACACACATTGTAACAGTTTGTCCCCAGACATGTCTTCCTGTTTGAGAATTCTGGCCTCTCGAGACTAGTGTTCACTTTGACATTAAAGAGTCTTTTTCTGCTGGTCAGTGTCAAAAAAGCTAAATTAAAGCTACTGTGACACAATTTTATACAACAATAAAATGTGACAATCCAGTAAATGTCTCTTTGCTTTCAATTCAGTTAAGTTCAGTACTGCACATTGCAGTACGATATTTAACATGCATTAAAAAATTAACACTGATTGTTAAAGTCAGAGAGGCGAGATTGCATTGGGTTGGACATGTGCTGAGGAGAGATGCTGGGTATATTGGGAAAAGAATGTTAAGGGTGGAGCTGTCAGGTAAGAAGAAAAGAGGAAAGCCTAAGAGAAGGTTTATGGATGTGCTGAGAGAGGACATGCAGGTGATGGGTGTGACAGAACAAGATGATGAGAATAGGAAGATATGGAACAAGATGATCCACTGTGGCGACCTGTAATGGGAGCAGCTGAAAGAAGAAGAAAAAGAAGTTAACAAAGGGTTACATGGTGGTTCAGTGGTTAGCACCCTATTCCATCCTAGGCCTGGTCACTGTCCTTATAACATTTGCATGTTTTTCTTTTTGTTTTGGTCTTTCATCCGCATCCCAGATGCAAGTCAGTTTCATGGAATACTTTTAGATAGATAGATACTTTATTAATCCCAAGGGGAAATTCACACTTTTAACCTGTTTTGGTATGAATGCGTGTGGGTTGTGCTGGTAGCCATTGTTTAATTCTGAAAATTCTTTCTTGCAGGCTTATTTCGCTGATGGCAATAAGGTAAAATTTTATCATTATACTACATAACCAAAGAGATCTCCATGCACCAGTCACACTTCTACAAAGGCCCAAGTATCTGATGTGCACTCCACAGGCTCCACACACATAAGACATTCTAAGATTTTTTTATTATGTGCGGCTATACAAAGGCAGTGCACTGTAAGCAGGTGTGTCAAAGCCGAATTATCGACCTAGTCCAAGAAGAAGCCACTTCCCCGTACCTTTTAAAAGTATTCAGAAAAGTTCCAAGACAGATGTTTCTCTTGCCCTTATTGTTATAAACATTACTAGCTCTTCCCCGTGGCTCCACCCGCGTAGTAGTGAAACTTTAAAAATCAATAAACAAAAAGGTATCCCTAGCGGGCGGCACGGTGGCGCAGTGGGTAGCACTGCTGGCTCGCAGTTGGGAGACCCGGGTTCGCTTCCCGGGTCCTCCCTGCGTGGAGTTTGCATGTTCTCCCCGTGTCTGCGTGGGTTTCCTCCGGGCGCTCCGGTTTCCTCCCACAGTCCAAAGACATGCAGGTTAGGTGGATTGGCGATTCTAAATTGGCCCTAGTGTGTGCTTGGTGTGTGGGTGTGTTTGTGTGTGTGTCCTGCGGTGGGTTGGCACCCTGCCCGGGATTAGTTCCTGCCTTGTGCCCTGTGTTGGCTGGGATTGGCTCCAGCAGACCCCTGTGACCCTGTGTTCGGATTCAGCGGGTTGCATAATGGATGGATGGATGGATGGTATCGCTAGCTGAGCGGAGGCAAGGTCCGCCCCAAAACACAGAGGTAGACCAACTCCCCACTCCTAGTGTCGCTCTTCCCCCTCCCCTTGGCCCGCAGCGCGAATATATTGCTCCTGCAAGCGAACTAGGATTCTTAGCGTGATGAAAGAAATCGCAAAATCAACCGGAATGTTCAAGCAAATTCTAGAAAAAAACCCAAACTAAATCCATTAAGTAGTTCTCTTGTTTGCTAGCTAAGCAGATGTAAGATACGCCCCGGGGCTGGCGCGTAAGTGAGGAGGAACCCGCCCCTTCCGTCTCTTTCAGATTTGTGGAAATAAATCGGTACGGCAAGCGAACAATGATACTTAGCACAATCAGTGAAGTCACAAAATCAGCCAGAATGTTCGTTTGTTAAATGAAGTTCAGAGGCCAGAAACTGATCATTTCATCATCTTTTGGCAAAAGTCAAGATTGAGGGGAAAAGAATTTGATTTTAGGACATTCCAACCAACCAGAATAATGTCAAAGGAGATCTTAGTCATGACTTCCAGCAGCGATTCAGAAAGTGACAGGAATACGGGGACAAATATAAATCCTCTGGGGCAAAATTGCTGTAATGGCAAGAGCACATTTATGACGTATTTAAATTTGACTTTGAAATGAACTTTGTGATGAGTATTTCTCATGTGTCCTAGGGTCACTCCTTGTGCTCCATACATGCTTATTGTGTGTTTATTATGCACTGCAAGTACCTGGCATGCACACTTCATTCTCTACACCCACTTGTACATATATTCCATATATATGACTTGCTGCACACATACTTGAGGTGTACTTGTCACACACTCAAATGTGCACCACAAATTGCAGATGTGTACTCTTCCTTCTCCTCATATACTCAATGTGGATTTCTCTCCTTTCAAAGAATCTGATATGTGTATCTTATCTTATTAAAGGAATATTTTTTTATATATGTTACTTACTAAATGTAGTTTGTAATGATAGCCAAGAAAAATCTTTTTGAACAGTTTCAATCTGTCCTTCATCCTAATCACAGCACAGAAACTTCCCTGGTCAGAATTACAAGTGATCTTCTCCGGGCAGCTGACATGATGGGACTCTTATCAATTCTTGTTCTTTTTGATCTTAGTTCCGCATTTGACACCATATCCATCAGATACTTTTAAAACATCTAGCTAGTTTTGGAGTCTGTGGCCTTGACCATCATTGGTTTTCTCATTACCTCACTGACAGGAGGCAGTTTGTTCAAGCAAAGGGCTTTAAGTCAGAGAATGCAGTCATTAATCATGGAGGTCCACAGGGCTCTGTTTTGGGGCTGCTTCTTTTTCTTATCTACATCTTCCCAATAGGTAATATCTTTCAATACCATGATATTAAATTTCATTGCTATGCTGATGACACACAGCTTTTATCTACCCACTAAATCCACATGACATAAAGTCATGGATAAATCACAGTTTTCTCCAATTAAATAGCAATAAAACTGAGGTGCTCCTCATTGGTTCTAAATCTACACTCGCTAAGGTTGACTGTCTTCCATTTTAATTAACAACACTATCGCAAACATCTCTTCCCAGCCTGGGTGTCATTCTAGACAGTACCCTCTCTTTTTCTTCCCACATAGGTAACATTTCTCGGACTGCCTTCTTCCATCTCTGAAACACTTCTAGACTTCTTCCTGTTCTTACACCACACAGTACTGAAGTATTGGTTAATGTCCGAGTCACCTCACGTATAGATTACTGTAATGCTATTCTATTTGGCATCCCTCAAAATCTTATCCATCACTTACAACTTATACAAAACTCTGCTGTTGGATAATTACACCTTACACCGATTCACTTCCAGCTTCATTGCCCAGCAACTATGGAGAAAACCTCCTATGTCACATCTTTCAAGCTTTCGGCAAATTGAGAGAATTATGTCGTTGCTATAATTAATGATCTGTAGATTAAATTTTTCCTGAGATTCACGTACACAATATTGTTTTTTTGACAAATCAACCACACCTGCCATTTAAATCACATGATCGTAATCCAGCGTTTTCATTGGTTGCCGGTCTTTCCTCATCGGTCAGTGGAGTTGCTAGGTTTTTCTCTTGTAGTATGTAAAATACTGTGTACATACAAGCTTCTTCTTCGTGCTGTCACTGGAATGAAGACATATTTGGCCATCACCACCACCACCTTATAACATCAGGAAAGACCTAGTAACTCCAAAAACTAAAAACAATTTTGAACAAATTGGCAGTTTCTAGGTTTTTCCATTGCATATGAATACAATACAAAATACTGCTCTTAACGTATTTCAAGCTCTCCACAACCTCGCTCCTCCCTACCTCCCTGATCTCCTACTGACTTACACTCCCTCTTGTTCTCTCAGATCCTCATCTGCAGCTCTACTTTCTGTATCACTCATCAAACTCTGTTCTATGGGAGCTTGAGCGTCTCTCCTAGTGCTCCTCAACTCTGGAATTCTCCTCCCTCACATATCCATCAGCCAGACTCAATAACACAGTTTAAAACTGCCCTCAAAACTTATCTTCAAACTGACATACCAGTCATGTTTGTTACTACTTGTTTTTTATCTTTATTACTGTTGTTTAATTCATTGTAAAGTGACCTTGAGTACAAAGAAAGGTGCCTATTAAATAAAATGTATTATTATTAAAAAAATGTAATCTCATGTTGTCAAGGAGAATAGAGATAACAAACATTATGAAAGAATAGACGCCTGTGGAGATGAACGCTGGAACACAACAAGTGAGATTAAAAAAGAGGTACATGAAGAAAATATCATATTACTAAGTGATGTGCAATCCACACGTCAAACCATCCTCACAAAGGGAAAACACACATGTATTTTTGCTAAAATATTGTTAAACAAATATATCTAGAAAATCAGGGCAGTGCAGGCAGAGGAAACACGCGCACACAAAAGCAATCTTTTGAATTGAAGACAGGATTCCTGACCAGTGAATGATGGGGATAGGCAGGTGTTCAATTCAGATTTTTCTTGGTCATCACTACAAACCACATAGCGTAAGTACCGTATATATTCGCGTATAAGTTGGGTCTTGAAACCCAAAAAATCGATCATAAAATCAGACCCCGACTTATCACCCGTTCAAAAATACGACACTTCGATTTTTTTTTTTTTTAACATCTTCTTGCCTCCTCCAATCTCACATCAGTTGCTCAGACACATCGAATTTTGTTGCAGCAGTGCAGTTACCAATTTCTTTCACTACTTTCAACGATGTTTAATTTTAAACCAGCTTCATATTTTCTTGTGATTGAACGCTCCATTGTAGATAAGGGATGCTCTTACGATAAAGGTGTATGAGGGGGTGAGATACAAAAAACACAAAACGGCGCAAACGTTGCTTCAGAATAGTTTGGGTATTACCGTGTGGTCACATAGGCACAATGCATAAAGAAAAAAAAAAAAGGCTGTGTGCCCCGTGGTTACTCTCTCAGGTTAGCGTTAGCATATCATAATCTCCTGGATCAATAGTGTGAGTTTTCTGCATTCGACTTATACGACCAACATTATAAAATACCAGAAATTATACGGTAAAATCAAGCCCTGACTTATCCGCGAGTATATACAGTAACATATAAAGATGTATTTTTTGGGAGGAGTATTCCTTTATACTCCCAATACAAGTAATGAAATAAGGAGAGCTTAGCTTTCTTAGCTCCTTTGCAGATATTTACTGAAGTTTGCACCTCCTCTACAAGTGTCCCTGTACTTTTTTCATATCTGTTATTACGGTCCGCAAATTAAACTTCTGCCTTCATTTTTTTCTTTCTTTTTAGCAACAAGATCGTGAACCCATCTTCTCTGAAGAACTCGGCCTAGCAATTGAAAAACTGAAAGATGGCTTTACGCTTCAGGGACTTTGGGAAGTTGTGAGCTAAAAATGTTGTCTTCTCGTTGCCGGTGTAGGAAGAAAATGATTGTGTCTAAATGGATACTGTAATAGTATATTTTGTATTAAATTATAATTCCAACCAAACAGTTTTGTAATCTAAATTGCTCTGTGAATAGAGAAAAGAGTAAAAGATGCTGTAAAAAATCAAAAGAGGTTGTTTTATTGGAATGTAAGAAATATAAAGGAGATTTCATTATTTTACCTTGTACATAGTGAAATAGTTTCTGTAAAAATTAGAACTTTATATGAAGAATAAACTGTCAGTTGATTAGTTGTCACTGGTTTTGAATATAACTGCTTTTTAAAGTTTAAGTCTATAACAGGGGTTGGCAACCTATGGCACGAGTGCCAAGCATGGCATGCGGAACAATTTTCAATGGCACTCTGAAGTGAAATATAGTAAAAAACTATATTTTAATTACAGCATTTGCGCTCTCATCTACGTTTTACGTATGTGGCTCACGTGTAAATGGAAACCAGCCTGTGGTACGTTAAATCAAACCTCCTGTTGTTATTAAGTAATATAATGCCTTAAAATGTCTCATAAAAGACCATCGCTCTTTTAAAGACTCTTGGACGAATGAATATGGATTTGTACAACAAAAGGATCGCTTTGTGTGCGCGTTATGCTGTGAAAGTACGTCAAGTGTACAAAGACTTCATTATCAAGCTAAACATCAGTCCACGTTTAAAAACTCTGATGAGAAAAGTGAAGCCGTTTCTGGCTTTAAGAAACAAACTACTTATTTTAGTCAGATACTTGGAACCAAAAGTAAAGCCACTGAATGTAGTTATACAATTGCTTCGCATTAATTGATTAATCATTCTTAATTATTAATCAGTTATTAATCATATTAGAATTCTTGATCATTTTTTCTTATTCAAACTTTGTATTTTGTATTGAAAAAAACTTGTCATTTATAATTTGTAATACAATATTTAATAAATGTGTTGAAAATGAAAATTTGACAAAACATGCTTTTCACATATGGTCCTATGTATTTTAAAATATTGAAAGACCAATAACATAAGATCTGGTTATAATGGACTTCAAAAGTATATACTTTTGAGGCCCATTATAACCGGACCAATTTTGATACTATATATAATAAAATTATGTTGGCACACGTAATAACATTGTAACACAAGTTCAGCATGACACCGCTGAAAGGGTGCCGATCCCTGATCTATAGCATGCCAGTTAGACCCATTAGACATTTGTTACACATTTTACTGAGGGGTTTTTGTTCACACCGAGTTTCTGCCTTGTGCCTGCTGCCGCCATTCAGCACCCAAAGCAGCACCCCAGTGCCCTGCGACTCTCAACTGCAATTAAATTGGCTTGAGAATGAATTCATTTGCAATTCGTGTTAGCAAAGCAGCAGTGACACAGCCAGCTGTAGCATCAGACAAATGGACTCGATGTTTTCAGCTGCTGTTTTAGCAGCTGCCACTGCTCCACAATTCAAGGCAAATGACTTTAATAGAGACTGCAAATTACCTAGAGTTAAATATAACTGGTAGAGCGATGAATGTAAAAAGTCTCTCCTGTGCTCCTTGTCTGCGATTGCTTGATATGACATTATCTTTGTGACACATGGCACTAAAGCAACTAAACTAAATGGAGTATGAAAATCCACCAGTAATGAACTGCAGGTATTTTATATAACAATTTAAAATTGTGTAACACTATGTCAGTGCCATCCTATTGGAGATTAGTGTAGAGTTTTCTTACCAGAGGCATCACGGGGTGGTTCAGGAATACCACATTGAATAAGAAGGCCCTAGGGAGAATTATTACGACTGACAGGGTCTCATTTACCTTCTTTAGAGATGTTATTCACCCATAGTTGCCGGAATAAATCTGGGGCCATCCTTAAAGACCCAAACCCTCCAGGACAGTCTCTGTTCACATGGAGAATCTCGGACGCTGCAGAGCAGGTGGCTTCAAAACACACAGCAAGCGCGAATGCAGTGCCCTCTATAATGTTTGGAACAAAGGCACATTTTTCCTTGATTTTCCCCTCTGCTCTACAGCTTAACATTTCAAATCAAACAATTTAGACATTGTGATTAAAGGGCACAGTGCAGACTTTCATCGAAGGGGACTTGCATACATTTCAGTCACCCCCTATAAAATGACAGCACTTTTTCTTCTTGGTCCTCTAATTTCAGGTCACCATAATGTTTGGGACGATTGAAGTCACAGGTTTTTGCGATTCCTGAAATTGGTTTCAGTGCTTCATAAGATACCTCAGGTTGCTTCTAACCTTTGGAGTCTTTAATTGTAAATGTTCAACATAAGGACAAGAGCTTTGCCAATGAAAGTCAAAGAAGCCATTATGAGGGTGAAAAACAACAATAAATGGATTTGAGACATCAGTGAAACGTTAGGATGACCGAAATCAACTGCCTGGAATATCATGAAGAAGAAAGAACTCACTGGTGGGCTCAGTAAACACAAAGGGACTGGGAGGCCAAGGAAGACCTTCAGTGCTGATGACAGAAGAATCCTCACTATGGTCAAGAAGCCCCAAGCGCCTGTCTGACAGGTCAGAAACTGTCTTGGGCAGGGGGAAGAGATGTATGTGTGCCACAGATGACTATCAGCAGAAGACATCATGAACAGAGGCCACACTGTAAGATGCCAACCACAAAAATGGTGGCCAGATTACAGTTTGTGAAAAAGGACTTAAAAGAGCCTACCGATTTCAGGGAAAAAGGTCTTGTAGACAGAAAAGGCAAAGATGAACCTGACCAGTGTGATGGCGAGTACAAAGTGTGGAGATGAAAAGGAACTGCCTGAAATGTCTGACCAGAATGTATGCAAATACCCTGAAATGAAAGTCTGCAATGTGCACTTGAATTACGTCTGAACTGCTTGATTTCTAATTTTAAACTGGGGAGCAGAAGGGTAAATCAGAAAAATAATGTCTGTCCCAAACATTATGGAGAGCACTGAACTTTCACCCACTCCATTTTTTCATTCATTTGATCCTTTATCTCTGACTCTTTTTCCCCAATCCTCACTTGACATCGCTTTCCCTCTTCATATCATTCTTCTCCTGCATCACCTCTGCTCTTCCTCAATCCTACAGAGCAGAAGCTTTTCTCCTTGGCCACTATGAGTGGCCTCTCACTCTAAACTACCACCCAGGTCTCTTTTTTTCCTAATTTCTGCAAGTCATCTTTCCATAACCTGGTCCTCCTTTAGCTCTCTACATTCTGGATTAGTGCCTCATCCAGTTATACCAGGACTAGCTGTGCTATTCATCTAAGACAGGATGAAAATCTTAATCATTAACGTAGACCTTAATGTTAACAGTGCAGTGCGTCCGTCTGATTGCTGTGCCTCTGTTACATACCATTTGGTATATCCATCCACCCATCCATTATCCAACCTGCTATATCCTAACTACAGGGACATGGGGGTCTTCTGGAGCCAATCCCAGCCAACACAGGGCGCAAGGCAGGAAACAAACCCCAGGCAGGGCGCCAGCCCACCGCAGGGCACACCCACACACCAAGCACACACTAGGGACAATTTAGGATTGCCAATCCATCCATCCATCCATCCATCCATTTTCCAACCCGCTGAATCCGAACACAGGGTCACGGGGGTCTGCTGGAGCCAATCCCAGCCAACACAGGGCACAAGGCAGGAACCAATCCCGGGCAGGGTGCCAACCCACCGCAGGACACACACAAACACACCCACACACCATGCACACACTAGGGCCAATTTAGAATCGCCAATCCACCTAACCAGCATGTCTTTGGACTGTGGGAGGAAACCGGAGCACCCGGAGGAAACCCACGCAGACACGGGGAGAACATGCAAACTCCACGCAGGGAGGACCCGGGAAGCGAACCCAGGTCTCCTTACTGTGAGGCAGCAGTGCTACCACTTGCGCCACCGTGTCCCAGTCCATGTTCAAAGTTACTTAAATTACTTTTCTTCCCCATTCTGATGCTCGATTTGAACTTCACCAGGTCGTCTTGACAATGTCAATTTTATTAAGGTGAAAATGGCTAGGAATCAATGACTAGAGGTTCTCTTCACCCTTTAAAAATCACCACCCCACCCCATCCTACTCCCCTAACTACCCCCCCCCCAACCCCAACCCCCCTGAATCTAATTTACTGGCTATTTTACAGCCCAACTGCTGTCCTACCTCATGCCTGCTCTGGCACTGTTGGTCCTCCTTTGATTATTACTGGATTTTTCAGAAATGAACTGTAACTTTCCACGTCCTCTATTTGTTTGTTTTAAAAATAATTTGATTGCAAGAAAACAAACTGAGTACGCTAATGCTGTAAATGACCACTGACCCTCCCATCTTACTTAACCACCTTTTTTCTTGAAAAAACATGTAAAAAGCGTTGTATTTTTTTGCTTGAAAAATTACATATTTATGAAATGTGATCTTCTGTAAAACATGCAAAACACTAAAAGTACAACGTCAGAAGTGTAGAAAATATAATAATGATCCAAATAATAAAAATAATGCTAATACTGTATATACTGTCAAAATTGTGTCATCTGTGTGGTATATCTTGAAGCACAATGAAATACACAATCCAACGTAGCCATCGAGACAATGGTAGCGTGATTCCTTACGGATTTTCGTTTCAGACTGATAAACTTTTGCAAAGCACACTGCACATGTGCGATTGACATGAGCGTCACTTTTGGATTCATCAGAATGACTTTGGCGTTCACTGTCTGTTTCAATTTCACTGCCTGAAGTCAGATTCACTTCATCATCACTGCTCGTATCACAGTCAAGAGCCTGCAACACCTGGGCTGCTGAAAGGCATTTCTTACGAGACGCCATTATGAGGCAAGGAGAACACGTGTCAGCACCATTGTCTGGGTAACACTCAGGCCTGTCACTTACACAAGACATGTCTATATCGTTATTCGAGTGACACTCGGGACTAATGCTATTGGCACTTTTATCGCCCGAGTAATTCTTGGGTCTAACGCTTATGTGAGACGCGTCTATACAGTTGCCCGAGTGACACTCAGGTCTAATGCTAAGGAGGTTAAACTGTTCTCAGTGTCCCCCCTTTGGTAGTCATCTCTCTAAAACATCAGATGAGAGATCTTCTATTTCTTAAACTATACGTTAGATGGACTACAGCAGCAGGAGACCACACTGGGTGCCACTCCTATCAGCTAAGAACAGGCAACTGAAGCTACAAATCGCCTGCCCTCATCAAAATTGGATAATAGATGATTGGAAAAATGCTGCCTGGTCTGATTAGTCTCAATTTTTACTGCGACATTCGGATGGTTGGGTCAGAATTTGGCTTCAAGAACATGAAAGCATGGATCCATCATGCCTTGTATCAACGGTTCAGGCTGGTGGTAGTGATGCAACGGTGTGGAGGATATTTTCTTGGCACTCTTTGGGCCCCTTACTACCAACTGAGCATTGTTTAAGTGCCACAGCCTACCTGAGTATTGTTGCTGAACATGTCTGTCCCCTTTATGACCATAGTGTGCCCATCTTCTGATGGCTACTTCAACATGAATAACGTGCCATGTCACAAAGCTCAAATCATTTCAAACTGGTTTTGTGAATATGACAATAAGTTCACTGTACTCAAAAGGCCTCCACAGTCACCAGATCACAATCCAATAGCACACCATTGGGATGTGGTGGAACAGAAGATTCACATCATGGATGTGCAGCTGACCAATCTGGAAGAACTGTGTGATGCTATCATGTCAGCATGGGCCAGAATCCCTGAGGAATGTTATCACCACCTTGTTGAATCGATGCCATGAAGAATTATGGTAGTTCTGAAGGCAAAAGGGGCTCCATCCATCCCAGTACTAGCAAGGTGTACCTAATATAGTGGCTGGTGAGTGTAAGTAAATAACTTAATTTTGCTCCCCATCCTAAAACTTACACATACCATTTTTTCTTTCCCATTAAGAAATTAATTGTAAGAAATTAAATCTGTCTCTCTCTCTCTTTTAGTCTCGTACAAATGATAAGACTGACTGCCTTTAAATGACTGACAACGGCTATGTGACAAGTAAGTAGGACTTAATCAGGTGATAGAAACAGCTTTGGACCCAATAATTTCACATAAGTGTTAGTACAAGCAACATTCTGATTTCTTAAGACTCAAAACCCAATGAAATTCCACTGCACAGTCTCACCAGCTTCCAAGACTTACAAGTTAGGCTAATTTAAGAAAACTGACCTAGTGTGGACAAGTGTGCTTGTACAGTGCATCCGGAAAGTATTCACAGCGCATCACTTTTTCCACATTTTGTTATGTTACAGCCTTATTCCAAAATGGATTAAATTCATTTTTTTCCTCAGAATTCTACACACAACACCCCATAATGACAACGTGAAAAAAGTTTACTTGAGGTTTTTGCAAATTTATTAAAAATTAAAAAATTGAGAAAGCACATGTACATAAGTAGTCACAGCCTTTGCCATGAAGCTCGAAATTGAGCTCAGGTGCATCCTGTTTCCCCTGATCATCCTTGAGATGTTTCTGCAGCTTCATTGGAGTCCACCTGTGGTAAATTCAGTTGATTGGACATGATTCGGAAAGGCACACACCTGTCTATATAAGGTCCCACAGTTGACAGTTCATGTCAGAGCACAAACCAAGCATGAAGTCAAAGGAATTGTCTGTAGACCTCTGAGACAGGATTGTCTCGAGGCACAAATCTGGGGAAGGTTACAGAAAAATTTCTGCTGCTTTGAAGGTCCCAATGAGCACAGTGGCCTCCATCATCCGTAAGTGGAAGAAGTTTGAAACCACCAAGTCTCTTCCTAGAGCTGGCCAGCCATCTAAACTGAGCGATCGGGGGAGAAAGGCTTTAGTCAGGGAGGTGACCAAGAACCCAATGGTCACTCTGTCAGAGCTCCAGAGGTCCTCTGTGGAGAGAGGAGGACCTTCCAGAAGGACAACCATCTCTGCAGCAATCCACCAATCAGGCCTGTATGGTAGAGTGGCCAGACAGAAGCCACTCCTTAGTAAAAGGCACATGGCAGCCCGCCTTGAGTTTGCCAAAAGGCACCTGAAGGACTCTCAGACCATGAGAAAGAAAATTCTCTGGTCTGATGAGACAAAGATTGAACTCTTTGGTGTGAATGCCAGACGTCACGTTTGGAGGAAACCAGGCACCGCTCATCACCAGGCCAATACCATCCCTACAGCGAAGCATGGTGGTGGCAGCATCATGCTGTGGGGATGTTTTTCAGCGCCAGGGACTGGGAGACTAGTCAGGATAAAGGGAAAGATGACTGCAGCAATGTACAGAGACATCCTGGATGAAAACCTGCTCCAGAGCGCTCTTGACCTCAGACTGGGGCGACGGTTCATCTTTCAGCAGGACAACGACCCTAAGCACACAGCCAAGATATCAAAGGAGTGGCTTCAGGACAACTCTGTGAATGTCCTTGAGTGGCCCAGCCAGACCCCAGACTTGAATCCAATTAAACATCTCTGGAGAGATCTTAAAATGGCTGTGCACCGACGCTTCCCATCCAACCTGATGGAGCTTGAGAGGTGCTGCAAAGAGAAATGGGTGAAACTGGCCAAGGATAGGTGTGCCAAGCTTGTGGCATCATATTCAACAAGACTTGAGGCTGTAATTGCTGCCAAAGGTGCATCGACAAAGTATTGAGCAAAGGCTGTGAATACTTATGTACATGGGATTTCTCAGTTTTTTTATTTTTAATAAATTTGCAAAAACCTCAAGTAAACTTTTTTTACGTTGTCATTATGGGGTGTTGTGTGTAGAATTCTGAGGAAAAAAATGAATTTAATCCATTTTGGAAAAAGGCTGTAACATAACAAAATGTGGAAAAAGTGATGCGCTGTGAATACTTTCCAGATGCACTGTAGATGTGGTTACGTGTGGTTTTGGTTTCCATCACGACTAAAATATGCTACTGATCATGAACTGGTAGCAATAGTTAAAAAAAAAAATGATGATGTGGATAAGATGTCTGTTTTGTATAACAGAGTTGGCAAGGTGTGTCAAATGATCACAGGTTTGGCATTCAGTTGTTTTGCCATTTCTATTCATCTAAAGTAAATTTTGATTGAGAAGATCGGATCAAGTCACACACACAGTTTTGTTCACATGAGTCAAGCAAAAAGATTAGAATATCAGCCATGGTGGAAGTTTCCTGTACTCTGTGTGCTAAAACATTTTTGGGTTATTAGTTGCATGTCTTTCCCTTCATCCCGCAGTTGCTTCTTTCACTCCATGACAGCTGCTGATGTGAAGCTACTTTCCAAATTGGCTAACCTGAATTCCAGCAGGGTAGGACGAGTAACTATATTTAGAGTGGTGGGATTAAATTGCAAGGTCTTCAGTCAGGGCACTGCATACTGATCTGCCTTTTTCCAGTCAGACCTACGTGCCGAGAACAACTACGGCCTTCACGGACTAGCATAAGCTTCCCTTTGTCTCACAGAATGGACCCAAAAAATGAAATGGAGGAAGAGCTGCGTCTCTACCAGAGTACCCTTCTCCAAGATGGCCTGAAGGAACTGCTCAATGAAAACAAATTTATTGACTGTATACTGAAGGTGGGAGACAAAAGCTTGCCTTGCCACCGGCTCATCATGGCTGCCTGCAGCCCTTACTTCAGGGAGCTCTTCTTCTCCGAGGAAGATAAGGAAAGCAAGAAGGAAGTTGTTCTCGACAATGTTGATGCCAAAATAATGGAAGCCATTGTGAAATACCTCTATTCAGCTGAAATTGACCTCACTGACGAAAACGTGCAGGATGTCTTTGCCGTGGCAAGTCGCTTTCAGATCCCGTCCGTTTTCACTGTGTGCGTGAGTTACTTGCAGAAACGATTGGACGTCAACAACTGCCTGGCCATTTTCCGACTAGGACTACTCTTAAATTGTCCACGGCTGGCTGTGGCCGCTCAGAGTTACATTTCAGACCGCTTTGAAACAATATCAAAAGAAGAGGACTTTCTCCAGCTGGCCTCCCATGAACTTATTGCTGTGATTGCCAGCGACAGCCTGAATGTCGAGAAAGAGGAAATGGTATTCGAGGCAGTAATGAAATGGGCAAGATCGGACAAGCAGAACAGGGTCAAGAGTCTGGACGAGATTTTCGACTGTATCCGATTCCGCCTCCTACAAGAAAATTACTTCAAAGAGTATGTGGAGAAAGATGATATCATCAAGGCCAATCCCGAGCTTGGGAAGAAAGTCCAAATCATTAAGGAAGCCTTCGCTGGAAAGCTCCCAGAGACCAGCAGTAAGAAAGATGAATCAGGCGAAAATGTAGTCAATGGCGACATGGGAGATGAAGACCTACTGCCTGGCTACCTGAATGACATTCCTAGACATGGCATGTTCGTGAAAGACTTTGTGGTGATGATTAGCGACACTGCAGCTGTGGCCTACGATCCTGATCAGAATGAATGTTACCTTATATCTGCGGCAGAACAGATTCCTAGGAATCACGTTAGCATGATCAGCCAACAGAAACAGATTTATGTAATTGGTGGCTTGTTTGTCGATGACGAAAACACAGAGCATCCATTGCAATCCTATTTTTTCCAGGTAAATAAAAACTGATTTCTATTTGGGTTATAAGGCAGAATATCAAAGGTAACTTAAAACAACTAACTGAAAGTACTGTGGGTTATATTGGTTTACAGTTATATAAATCTTTAAGGTAAATATACTCCAGATAGATAGATAGATAGATAGATAGATAGATAGATAGATAGATAGATAGATAGATAGATAGATAGATAGATAGATAGATAGATAGATAGATAGATAGATAGATAGATAGATAGATAGATAGATAGATAGATAGATAGATAGCAAAACATTGCTCCTGCAGAGGCACAAACATCCACACTAGCAGTCAGAGCACACTTCTGTACACTAGAGTGGACAGTAAGTGTTACAAGAAAAAGGGCATAAGCCACCCTTATGAGGTCAGTCCACTGCAGACCGTGCTTCCACTTAATGGGTCAATATGGAGTCACTTATAAAACCCAAACTGACATAATTTATAATGGAAGAGGAAGCTACACAGTCCATAAAAACCAATATGGACAAAGTGAGAACATGAAAACACCACACAGGCAGTGACCAAACTGGGAAATAACTTCATTATTCTAGAGAGTTGATAGACAAAAGCTTTAACATTTGTCATTAATTCATTATTTCATTCATACTTAGACATATGAATTTAATTTTCTGACTCAGCATTTCCAGAAGGAGGTCACAGACAGCTGAAACCTATTCCAGGCAACATCAGGTGTCAGACAGGAAACAACCTTTGATGAGACATCAAGCAATAGCTGGAAATATTCATATACTTTCTCAAGCCAAGACAGTTTAGAGCTGCCTGTACGCATTTTGGCATATGGGTGTAAACCAGAGTACCCAAACTACATAAACACAAGAACAATGTGCAGTCAACAAAGACAGTGACAAGGCTGTCAATTTGAATATTCTTCTTAGAGCTGTGAGGCAATGGCACTAACCACCTCACCGCCCTAAGCTGCTAATAATTTGATCTAACAGTGAACTCAATATAAAATGCCATTTTCATATTCTGAGTGGGTGAACCTAATCATGATGGAAGCAATAGCTGCAGTTTTGTTACGGATTTCTTAATCCATCCATAATATGTGCCAGGAAATGTAGTAAATGATCAAGTACAAAGTTTATTAACAGACACCTATTAACTCACAAACCTGCAGGGGTTGCTGTTCCCACAATATTTGTAGGGTCATTTCCTGCAGACTAACACAAACAGCAAATGATGAAATCAAAAACTGTTATAAACAATCATAAGAGAAATGTAGCCTTTATACATTTTTGGAGCCTGGAATTCCATGATCGGCCAGAATTACACAATTATTAAGAGACGGCTTGCTGGGAAAATCTTCCAGCAAACTGTAAGCCTGCTAGCTCCATGTTACCAGTCCATATGAGGTTCTTCTCCCCTGTTAATTTCTGGAGCCTCTGCTCTCTCTCTCCCTCACCAACTCCAGGCTATCTGGTCTGCTTTTAAAAGGTGGCCTGTAATCTCACACTGAAATCACTTACAGGATCAAGTTGTGCCTGTAAAGTGTCCCTAGACCTACTTCTTAAAGTCTTCTTAAAAGACATGTCTTCTTCAGAGACTGTGCAGTGTCTCCTACCAAAACTGAGTAATTGAATTCACCTCAACTTTACCACTGGTATTCCTTTAAAAAATGCTTTTGGACCACTAAAACCATTAATAGATTCTACTGCCCACTGGCAGGTTAACTTTAATCACATTGGAAAACAAAGATGCACTCTGACCATGGATCACAAAAATGGGAGAGGCCCTTGTCCAGGCCAACTTTGCCCTTTAATTATTACAAATGGTTTACTGTTATAAATTGTGTGTATTGCTATATTTTAGGTTACCTATGAAGCAATTATATTACACTACATTTTCTTTACATCAAAACCTTACGATTTTTGAGGATTCTACATCATTGGTCATCTCCTCTGGAAGAATATTTTGAGCAAAATTAAATGAAAAAATATGCAAGTAAGTACAGGCTTTGTGAAATGTGACAATAGATAAATAAAATAATAATGTGAGCATAAATTAATTTAATTAAATGTGGCATGTAATGTTTTTTGCTTATTTGCTTATTAATTTAAAAATTTCTTCATTTATTTACTTCAGTGAGTCTGCACTCAATATTAAATATGCAGTGAAATGAAAACTGCCATTTTTACCCATCAAAGTTGAGCAGAAGAGCTCTAGCGATTACTCTTTTTTGACTGGTGATATGTCTGAGTCGTGACTGTGCTTGTCCATGGTATATTGAAGTTCACAAAAAAGTTGCCCAGAATTGCTGAATAAAGCAGCTAGTTCAATTCAAGAAGCTCTGAATTCATCATCAGGAGTCTGCATCTGAAGTATCTGCTGTAAATGTGGCCCTTGGTGGTCACTTTACCAATGAGTCACCCTATCTAGAACCCACCCTCTCAACTCCGATGGGTAAAAATGGCAGTTTTCATTTCAAATTATATTTCATGTTGTATATTGAGTCATTGATGAATTAAAAAGAAATAATTAATTAAATGTGTAAAGAAATAAGCAACAAAAATATTTTTCATGAAGCATTTAATTATTTTTACTTGCCTATTATTGTGTTTGTATTTATTTTTAGTCACATTTCACAAAACAGTTATCCATCTTCAAACTTGCTTATCCTTAGAAGGGTCACAGGGGAAGAATGAACATAGATAGATAGATAGATAGATAGATAGATAGATAGATAGATAGATAGATAGATAGATAGATAGATAGATAGATAGATAGATAGATAGATAGATAGATAGATAGATAGATAGATAGATAGATAGATAGATATGCACGCACACACACACACGGGCCAGTTTAGCAATGCCAATTCATCTAACCTACATGTCTTTGGACTGTCGGAGATCACTGGAGCACCCAGAAGAAACCCAACACAGACACTGGGAGAACATGCACACTCCATACAGGAAGGACCCAGGACGTGAACCCGGGTCTCTTTGTTGCAAGGCTGCAGCGCTACCATTGCACCACAATGCCAAAATATTCCTCCATAATGTGCATGTAGATACTCTGCATTATCAACACATTTCCTTTGTAGAAACAAAAAACTGAGCAAATGAAAATATAGCAGAAACCAAGTAAATTAGTGAGCTAAGTTACTATAAAACAAAATGAAGTGCCACAAACATACTACTTTTTTATACTAAACAAAGCAAAATAGTGTTCTGGACACCAATGTGGTGTCCTACACTTGGCTATGCAACTATGTCTTCCAGTGCTGCTGGTCCATCCCTCCACAGGACTCCTGATTATACCATGGCTGAGGTCTACTGTTTAGGTTAGGCCCCTTTTACACCTGGCTTTAATATGCACCTTGTATCTGGACAATAGCAGCGTATAATTTAGCTGGATCAGTAGTAATAATATGAATAGGAGTAGTAGTTGTATTGTCATATGTACTGAACACAGTAAAATTTCTTTTTGCATTTCTGACCAACTTGCAAAAAGTTGCCACTCTCTGCCACCACTACAAAAAAGAATGTTTTAAAATACATAACCTTATTTTATTTAATCAAACATAGTATGGCTTCTCCACTTTCCCTTCATGTAATGTAAAACATCCAAAATGTCATCATTACACCAATATTGATTACATTTACATATGACATTAAAATATGGCAGCAGTGTTCACATTGTGTCTATGATGTCACTTTCCCCAGGAAAAATTCAAATCGGCTTCTAAATGCAGTTATTTTCTGACCACGTCTGAACGTGGTCTGCGTGATCTGACCACAGGTACGCTTACATCTGGTGTTTAATGCTGCCCCGTATCACGATTAGATAATTCACGTTACTGCTAGGTGTAAAAGAGGCCATAGTGTTGCAGCAATCAGATGACTGTTAATTATAATCAAGGAGTCAAAAATGATACACAGAACTGGGTCATCACTATACTTTCATTTGGCAGTTTTTCAATTCACCGTTGATTTAGAGAAGGCTTTATGATTAGATGTGTGCCTATATACATTGAGGATGGAGAGGTTCTTTCCCAATGAATAGGTTTGTTCAGTGTATTGAGAAATGTTTTTGGGGAATTTTAGAAACACTTCTGAATTTCAGCACTGATTATAATTTTGACCTTATTTTTTTTTTTTTTACTCATTTTGAGATGTATACTGTACATGGCATATATCATAAAATGTGAAATATCATCTGGACATTTGATTGTAAGCTTACAAGTGGACCCCCTCCCCCCCTTTTGCACATACTTTTCATGGTTCATGACTCCCAGTGTTGGTTCCTTTGTCTCTGTGTGAGTTCTAGCAGGCTCTAGTCAGGATCTATCTGAATAACTGGAATACATTTTTCAGCCAGTTAAACATAAGCATTGTACACAGCCTCTTTTGCATTAAACAGATCCCTAATCCCCTTGAATTGCCAGTAGAACACATAATCATTAATTTGCTGAACATCCATCAGGTGGTTGTAAAATGAAATGATAGGAAACAGTGTGGTTGTCTTATCCATTATTAAGGTATGGTGTAGGTGTCTTGATTTTTAAGTCACACTTGCTACATGCATCTGTTGGCTGACTCTCTGCTTTTTACAATGCCGCAGCTTGACAACGTATCTAATGAGTGGATTGCCTTGCCCCCACTGCCCTCCCCAAGATGTCTCTTTGGGATGGCTGACAGTGAAAACCGTATTTTTGTCATTGGTGGAAAAGACTTGCAGACTGAAGAATCACTGGATTCAGTATTGTGCTTCGACTCAGAGTAAGTCAACTTTGGCACTACGCTCTAAAGTAAAAACTGTTTATTTTTGTACTGTATGTAATTCCCTTAACCTGCATGATATTATGCTGTTAAGCATAATTCTGTTATGTTATACCCAACAATACTCATATTACATGATGACTTATTATTTGCTTTGTAGTTCATTTCTTTGTATTTTTGATATAACACAAAGGGCACCTTGTCTTTCTCTTCTTGACTAATATTACAATAGAGCACTCAAGAACCTGATTCATATATAAATACCATTTAATCCATGTAATTAATCAACTTTTGTTTTATATTCAGCCTTTTATAATCACCACTATCATGCAGCACTTATACATACATCTCAAATAAAGTTATAAACATATACAGAGCCCTCCATAATGTTTAATAATAACATTGAGGAGACCATGTAGAAAAAGGGCTGTCATTTCTACATGGTGTGACCAAAATATATGCTGCAAATACCCTAAAATGAAAGTCTGCAATGTGTACTTTAATCACATCTGAATCATTTCATTTGTAATTTTAAGCTGTAGAGCAGAGGGGTAAACCATGGAAAAATGTGTTTTTGTCCTAAACAATATGGAAGGCAGTGTACAGTATATATGTATAATACAATTATATATCTACACCGTATGTGTGTTTATTATTTAAAATCACAGACTGTGACATTCTCTCCAATTAGACTCTCTGACATTTGCTTATTCTCACTTCAGGGCAATGAAATGGAGTGAGGGAAAGAAGTTACCTCTGAAAGTGCACGGCCATGCAGTGGTCTCGCACAATAACTTGGTGTATTCCATAGGAGGAAAAACAGATGACAAGTAAGTAAGTTAGAAGAGTCCTGGACGATTTATATTGCATATGTAATTCATATTTAATATGTAATTAATGAAACTGTGTGTATATATATTATATATATACAGTATATATATATATATATATATATATATATAATATGTATGTTTCTACCATGTACCTCACAAGGACAAGCACTTGGATAGATGGATGTAAACACAAGATATTTCAACCAATAATTAGTACTCACCATTTTCCGTTTGAGGTTTCTAGGGAAATGTGCAAATTGAATTTAACCTGTGAAAAATAATAAAACTACATATAAATAAGAATTTTTGTATTGGTATACATCAACATAAAACTATATAAATGTATCATTTATAAATATAATACCATCTGAATTTATATGTAGTGTATAAAGTATATGAATAACAATATATTTCTCTGATAAAATATTAAAATATGCAGAATTTAGCATACATTAAACATTAGAACATGTGTGACGAGAACAGGCCAGTGAGCCGAATGAGTTTGTCCGCCCTACTCACCTAGATTGTCCAAAATAACCAAGTCGAGATAAAGTCCTGCTCTCCACTATACCGCTTGGTAATTGATTTCTTGTGTTTATGGTTCTTTATAAGTTCTAACATTTTTGCACTATCTGCCCTTGTCAAGTATACAACTGTGTCCCCCTGTTCTTGTAGTAGAATTTATTTTAAAATGCATAACGTTAGGTTGTCGATTGTACTAATTCCTTTCATAATTTTAAACAGTACAGTATATGACTGGATAGAGCATTTCACTCATTGACCATGGATTGGTAAAACTTTAGCTTAGGGACTGGCAAAATGGATCTATTACTCATTTATTCTTATGTAACAAGACCTTAACAAAGGTTTCTTCTGGTCTTCACTACACTTATAAAACATCATTAGACTGGTTATTCATCTCTGTGATGTGTGGCATACAGACATGCTGGTAAAACATCTTGTTAATACGAAGGATTCACAGGTCTTCTATTAAATATGGAATATCAAAAGACATGTGTCTCAGTTAAGCCCCCTCAGACCACTCCAAAGTGAAGTTCAGTTAGTAGGTCACATTGAGGAGATGAAGAAACACTTGACTGATGCTTTGCAAGTGTTATGAAGACCCAAAGCCATGTCCGTTAAGGTCTTCCTAAATAAGAGTGAATAGATATGCAAACTGAAGTGTTACCCAGGAATTTTCCTGCTTACAGTAAATCATAAGCTGTGCTAGGCTGACGTTTAGCTGTCTTGTTAAACTATTTTTGCTTTGCACCCTGCTTCACTTAGCATTGTCAGCTGTTCATTTTAAAGGTTCCCTATATTAGTACCAATCACTGTTTCCTAGCATTTCAGTTTACTGGATTACATACGGCTTCTTCAGGCTGAATCTGATTTTATGGTCTTAAAGGTAAATCATGCCTGGTGCTACAAAGACACAGGTGCAAACAAGAGTACAGTCTTAAGGATTGGCACAGCTGTGACACTTTATCAGGCACAGGCTGCTTACTTCACTCAAAAAATGAAACAGGTGACAAGCCTGTGAACAATACAGTTAGCACCAATAGACAGTTAAATTAGTTAAAGGAATACTAAACTCAAAAATGATACTTTATATGTTATTTACTATGTAGTTTCCATTTATGGCCAAGAAAAATTTTCAATCTCATTATTTCATGTAGAATAGAGATAAACTTCCGAATAGAAAGGGCATTTATGATAACGAACCCAGAATTGCAGCAACTGCTGTAAAAATGTCCATGAAAAAAACAAAATTGCACAATATCCATGTCGGATAATCCACATGTCAAGTCCACCAATCGTATGTTCACAATGTGCTACAGTTTTGTTAAATAAATACTTCTAAAAAATGAGAGCAGTCATGTAGAGGAAACGCGTTCGCATAAGATTGAATTTTTCAATTGAAGACAGGACTCTTGAGAGGTAAGGTGAGGTCAGGTGGGTCTTCAATTAAAACTTTGTCTCGGCCATGACTACAAATGATTCTTGTGGAATCAGAGTATGCATTGGCAACTTGCAGGATAAGGCAAGAACAGAGTATGCTGGTCCATCATAGGGCACATTTAACCACAAAGCCAAAGACTCACACTGGTGCAATTTAGAGCTGCCATTTAATCTCAAATAAATCTTCCAGATATGGGAGGACCACCAAGTACTCAGTAAAGACTGATACAGACACATGGAGAACAAGGAAACTCCACAGGGACAGCAACCAACCTAGGACTCAAATCAGTGCCCTGAAGTAGTACGTTTGCACTGCTAATCATCTGCAAAATGCATAATTTATTAATATAATATTGTCTGCATTATATATACGAGTGAAAGGAAAATTTTATAAAGTTGTATAACTTTAAAGCAATTTCTTATTGGCTCCAGTAACACTCAAGTAAAACATAAAAACTGCTCTTTCTCCTAGAAAAACTCTCAATAAGATGTTTGTCTACAACCCTAAGAAGTCTGAGTGGAAGGAGCTGGCTCCAATGAAATCGAGCCGTGCCATGTTTGGAGCAGCTGTGCACAAGGGTAAAATCATTGTGATTGGAGGTGTCAATGAAGATGGCTTGACAGCTGCTTCTGAAGCATACAACTTTGCCACTAACAAGTAAGGAGCTGACAGTTCTTTGAGTTTTACCTTTATCTTTAAATTAATACATGGCTTTCTTTTCCCAGAAAAAAATAAGTTAGATGCAATGAATATTCAAGTATATGGTTTAAATGCAAGTTATCTTACTGAACACTGTCAATATCAAGCTTTTGAACTGATATAAAATTCTGAAAATCATTTGAGAAGTAACTTAACTGGTAAAAGAAGGTTTAATTGAATATTTTACTGAGCAGAGATTATTTAGTATTTACCTTACGTTTTAAAAATGGATCCCTCTTCCTGATTGTTTGCAACAGGTGGGAGGCTGCAATTGAATTTCCCCAAGAGAGAAGCTCCATTAACCTCATCAGTAATGCTGACTGCCTCTATGCTATCGGAGGTTTTGCGATGATTCAGCTTGAAAACAAAGAATTTGCACCATCAGAGGTTAATGATGTTTGGAAGTAAGTATGAATATCTACTATACTGTTAATTACAAGCTGTTCAGCAATTTCTTTAATGTTATCCATTCCTAAAACTCTTTCTGCAATCTTCTAAAGCAGCTCTGTCACACTGCTTAAATATAAACAGTATATGTATACATAATTTAGTAATATACAGTAGCAGTAAAATTCATTAACATATAGCACTAAAGTTTCAAGTTATATCAAAATAATTGTTAAGTCGGGAAAAAACCACAGAAGGAATTAATGATTAAAGAAAGAACATATGGCAACAAAGTGATATGGTTACTACTGTATCTACACCAACTGGCCTTGCTATTTAAGCACCAGTCCCAGTTTATGACCTTCAGAGCGATGCCATAGAGAAACCATTTTTGTTGCCCAAAAGACCCATCCCACATGAAAGTTCCAGAAAGAACTTCTATTTATTTAGATCTGTAACAGGCTCCATAGAGTAAATAACCACTAGTAGGTAGCAACAGATTTATGAAACACCAATGCCAATACCAATACTGCCTGCAATAATACCCGCTAAGTCCAGGTTTTCTTAATCTGTTAGTGTCCTACTATAGGTAGCCTACTAAACATTAACAATTTCTTTCTATTCTTCATATTAGGGAGTTTTCAAAGCACAAAGACCCAACTTCATACACAAACAATCCTTCCCAGAATGAAACGGTGCTTGGTCAAGCAATAATTCTATGAGGAACCACACAATCCAGTAATAACCATAAAGTGCCATTAAAGAACCATTATTTTCAAAAGTGAACTCCATGCATGAAATGCTCTCTTGCACATGCCTCTCCAAATTTCTCCTTTCCCACATAATCAATGGCCATCCTATCTACTCACCAGCTCTTCAAGTCCAGTTGGCCACTGGCAGGGAGCACACTTTGAACACTTCCCTGGGGTTTCATCTAAGGAAATCCCCAAAATCACTTCTTCAGTTAGAAGTGCACTCTGAAAGTCCCAGTCTGACCTGTAGTGACTCCACATATTACCGAATCTCTGAGCCTTAATTCATAACTAAAAGCCAAGGCATCTACTGTGCCTCCTGCCTGTCTGCCCCCTGTACTGTAAACTGTAAAAGTGCAGCGAGTTTCCAGTTATTTCACATAGAAACTCACTGCGGACCTTCTACACTGTGGTTCAACTCTCCAGTCATTCATGGGTTTCACCCATCTCTCTCACAATTATGTCCATGGAGTAGCCACTCTAGAGTGTCACTTAAACAAGTAGGGCTTACCACTTACCACCACACATTTATTCCGGCTGAAGTTTTCCACTTGCGCTCTTCTTTTAAAATACCCACCAACCCCCACCTCATGCCATGTGTTAGCTCAACGTTCCTTCTGACCCTGACAACAACAACATTTATTTATATAGCACATTTTCATACAAATAATGCAGCTCAAAGTGCTTTACATGATGAAGAAAGAGAAAACAGGGTAAATAAATAAGAATTAAAATTAGGGAACACTTGTTAACATAGAGTAAAAGTAAGGTCCGATGACCAGGAAGGACAGAAAAAAAAAAAAAAACTCCAGACAGCTGGAGAAAAAAATAAAATTATAATTATAAGCTCACAATGCTGCTCCTTAACAAGAGCAGAGCACCACAGACTTAACAAATTTAATTGTTTTTGCTAGCTGTGTGAGAAAAAGCAGATTTAAATGACACTGATGGGTCTTATTCCTCAATTGCTCCACTACTAGCATGGAGTTGTTGAAGTGGTCAGTCTGATGCCAAGCATGAGGAGATGTTACAGTGGCTTAATGAAGGAGGGGAAAAAAGAGGATGGAATTAATTCCCATGTGAACCCTTCAAATTGGTCTCCAAAACAGATAAATTAACTTTGTGACAAGATCCAAATGTAATTTCACCCTTGAAAAAAATATTGCAAAAATAAAAGTATAGAAACAACTTTAGGTACCAGTGCTTAGGAATTAGAGGGAAACATAACAGATCAGGGTTTTATAGCCAGATGGCTCTGCATTAACTAATCACATTATCTGCTCATTTTTATTGTCTACAACCTATGTATCAAGCAAGGTACGCAAGATATAAAACAAAATGACGAAATGAGTAATAAGTGATCATACTCCCAAAATAACTTTTTTTTTTATTCTATGGAGTTATGGTTTTCTAGAATGCTCCAATAACACCTAGGGAAAATTCACACATTTCAATGTTGAACTAAAGTTTCCTGTGAATGGGAAAGCAAATTGATAAATGTAGAGATGCTGCTAAATGTATTTTTTCAACCTCCAGGTATGAAGAAGACAAGAAAGAATGGAGTGGGATGCTAAGGGAGATCCGTTACGCAGCTGGAGCCTCCTGTGTGTCAACACGACTCAACATCTTCAAACTCACCAAACTCTAAAAAAAATATATATATATATATATATATATATATATAATATATATATATATATATACATACTGATTGCATTAAAAAAAGAACATCAAAACACTGAATTTTCAGACAATGAAAAATGTATTAGTAAATTCTGTAAAAAATATTTTTTAGTAAAGTTATCTCTAAAATGACACGGAAAACATTAAAAGCTTAGACATCTCATATCTGAGACTGTTGGTTCACTAATATCTACAAATTACTTTTCATAGGAAATGTCATTTTAAACTGTGTACTAGTACAGAGTGCTAACATAATCTTAACCTGATTAAGACTTACCAAAATATTTTAGTGTTAATGGTCAACTCTATTGTATGATTTAATATTTCTTTTTAAATAAACTTTTTTAATTAAAACATCAGCTTACAGTTAACTTTATCATTTTCATTTTTGCCATTCCTTGCTGGTAATAATATGCAGTTGGTAAGTATCTGAATCAACAAAAAGGATAGAAAAATCTCTCCTAATTTTATGTTGCTGAAACAACTTCATTAAACATAACAGCTTTTTAATGGGAATATAACATGTAAGATTTCAATGCTTTAACAAAACCTAGACTGTAAAAATTAAACATATTGCATAGATCTAAAAACAAAAAGTATAAAAATGCTTTAGTTAAAAGAATTTAAAAAAAAACACTCTATATTAAACACAAGAAGAACGGAAAACAGAGACAATTTACTGGAAAAGTAAAGTCCACTTCTAGTTCACCAGTAGGTGCTCAAGGCGTGCATAATCCTAAAAGGAGATATTTTGTATAAGGTTTTATGAGCACTTAATTTGTTGTTGGAGACTAAACACCTTTTGATCAGCAGTCAAAAGGTTTCAGTTATATATTACTTTGGCACAATTTAACACAAAATGCAAGTTGCATTCACGACAGCAGGAAGACATTCATATATCTTGATTAGCTATCTTTTAATGCAGGTTGTTATCCTGTATAACATTAGCCAGACAATGTAGCACCTAATACAGAAGTATATTGAAGTATGACAATCAAACCTTAACAATTACTGTTTAATAAAGTCATGGATGAGCAGCCAACTCTGACATTACATTTCATAGTTCACAATGATGTATGATGCCAGAATCTGCCAATACAAATGGTCAAAGAGACATAATGTTAACATACAGTATGAAAACGAACCACGTTTGTGAAATAAATAACAAAATCAAGTATTTAAAAAAGTTTTATTGAGAAATAATTTCTTTAAAATTTACATCAAGAAACAGATTCCACAAAAATTTTCTTCCTTAAATATTCTTTCCAAGCATGACTTGTTGAAAGCTCCATCGAGTTCCATTCAAAATGAGGAATCTATTGAAACCAAAATATAATTATTTTTTATCAAATAAAGCTGACAGGTATTGTCTGAAACAGCAGCTTACCAAACACTTAATTAATTTCTAATTATATGTTTAAAAGAATAAAATCACATGCACTGGCTTATGTCAGTAGTATAGAGAAAACAGAGACAGAGATTTTTTTTTTGCATAAATATAAACATATTTTATATTGCGTCTTTCACTAACATCATCACAAGGATGGTAAACAGTACAAACCAATACAATGATTAACACACTGTAAAGAAATTCAAATATAACATTGAGGAGATGGAGGCTAGAAGTTCTTCTACAGTTGATTAAGTGAGGTCTACTTTTTATTTTATTTATTTATTTATTTTTTTTTTTTAATCTTCTCATCAAGGGCTTTGTTCTTCAGGTTGTTTAGTTTGGCGTGCAATCTAAGAAGTCTGTGTAACCAGGCAGCAAACACGGTCATGCAATTCAATGGGTATTGCACTTGCATTGGTGTGTGCTACTCTGAGCTGTTTTTTCCCCTTTATAAGAACAGGCCTGGGTACATGGTTCAGATAACCAACTAATCTGAATAATTTTGAAAATCTCAAAACTCCATCTTTTCGAATATTCTTTTTTTGCTACTTTCTACTTAAAACCTGTATTGGATTCTGCTTTTGCCATCTTTTGGCATGCTTATTCTGGCTTTGTTTCAGCATTGCACCCTTTATGTACCCATTGGGGTTAGTTACAGTAGGTATGTACAAACACTGACTGAACAAAGGTAAACTGTGAGCATCGGCATCAAATGTTGTGTAATGATTACCCAGGGGTCAGTGAGTGTGGGAGAGGCCCTCGAACCCTGGAATGAAAAATTTGCTTTTGAGAGGAACAGGCCCACAGAGACTGCTTATGTATACGATCCACAGTTCTGTGCTATACCCCTGACTGTGAGAGTCAAGCACCTGATAGACTCTTCTAAGATTTCATGGTTGGTGTTAGGACCTGTTAGTTTTCTTATCCGCTATATTCTGTATACTTTGCATCTCACTGTTACAATTCAGCTAAAAATCAATCCAGTAGCACAATTATGTCATATATTTTTATTTTAATACACCACCTGATACTGACACACATATTTTAGCATATAAAACAAAAATACATGCAAACTACTAACAATTATTAACCTAATAAATAAAGATCACACATGCATGTACCTGAACAACACGATAACCTAGAATCTCCAAGTGTCTCTTCCGCATTACAGTTTCACCCTTAATATGATTAGAATTTTTACAAAATGATTTGGAATCAAGAAATTCTACAGCAACTCTAAAAAGGAAAACACAAAAACAAATCACAGGTATGCAAAAATACATATACCACTGGTCAATTGTTTTTCCAGTTTTTCTTCAAATGTAATCAGTTCAAATGAAATGAATGCCCTAAAATGGTGAGAAGGTAAGCAGTAAACTGCCTCAGGTTTAAATTTAAAGTTTAGGTTAGCAAAAACTGAAAACAAGGAAATTTTAGAATATTAAAAATGTGCCTTCCTCAGGGAACAACTAATAGTTTACAACCTACAGATTTCCTGTAGCAATTAAAGTAAATGAAGTCTTGAAAGTTGAAGCAAACAATTTGCACAGGTATACCAACTTCTGTCGATTACTTAAAAACCCTCTGTCCATCTTAAAGCAGAGTTGGAATAGACTGTGTTACTACACCCTCTGAAGTACTACTTGGACAGTATTACACTGTAGAAAGTTGTACATTCCAGTGATAACAGCAAGAAAATGACAATTAACTAATGGAATGAGACAGAGCACAATTACCCTTACATGTGTAGGCCTTTCATTTACAGAAATTACAAAAAAAATAAAAATGTCAGTGTGTATGGTAACCTACACAATACAAAGGCAACTGGACACTGGAAGAAACTCTGATAGGAAGAGATCTGGAAGACCCAAAGTCACAACCTAATCAGAAGACAAGTTTCTGAGGGTCACCAACTTGCATAATAGGCATCTCACAGCACCACAGCTTCAAGCACAGGTTAACAGTGGAGGTTGAAAAAAGTTAAGTCTCAGTTTCTACTGTGAGGAGGAGAATTTGTGTTGCAAATTTGACAAGGGGGGTGGCAGTAAAGAAGCCATTCTTTAAAGGACACAATAGAGGCCTTGAAATACCGGCTGTGGACTACAGCAGACTGAAAGAAAGTCTTAAGGACTGATGAATCAAAATTGGAAATCTTCAGTTCATCATGCAGGGTGTTTGTACGCCATCACAGTGGTAAAAGGATGGTTCCTTGGTGTGTGACACCAACTGTCAAACATGGAGGAGGAAGTGTGATGGCCTGGAGTTCTTTTGCTGGAGGCTGAGTTGGTGACTTGCACAGAGTGATTGGCATTCTGAATCAAAAGGGCTACTGCAGTTTGGCTGTCATATCAGCAAAAGGTGGCTACTTTGATAAATCAATATTCTGAATAAAATTTTGTACACTTAATGATTCCTTGGCTTATTTTTTCTTTGCCATTGTTTATTTGTTGTATGCCTTGATTTGACGAATCATTAGGACATTAAACTGTGTGCATTTCCATAAAAACTGAAAACACTGAGGTGTTCTAAAACTTGTGATCAGTATTGTATAAGTTTGAAACTGGACACTCTAATAGGGTACAGTTAAATTACTATTATAAATTCCTACCAATATCTAATGGTAAATAACTAAAGTACTCACACTTATAACACTATAAGTTTTTTAATGATTTTTTTGTTGCATATAAATGGTTTAAAATATTTCAACAGTAAATAAGGAATCAAAACTCACCTCTGACTTCCTGGCGGAAGTTCTACACTATCTTTAAGTTCGGCTTCCTTTCCCCAGAGCAACTTTCCAAGCTCAGTTGGTATCATATTACTCTGGTCTACATATGGGATTGCCTCTTGCTTTTTATCAAGAATAAACTCAAAATCTGTAAAATAAATAAATAAATAATACAAGCTTGTATTCCTATTTACTTTGTTTTCAATAATTAGAACCATTAATTGATCCTCTAAAAACAAAAAGTTCAGAACCTCATTTTAGGTTTTATTACACTTCACCGATGAAGATAGGACTGTTCTGCTAAACAGAATGCCAGAAGATTAATAAGAGATGTTAGCAATGTTTCATTAACCCATCAGTTACAAACGTTGATATAGAGGTTAGGAGCATGCGCTGATACAGTGCACTGCCGCACCCACCACATGACAAACCAACTCAGGGTTCAGATTAGGACCCGAGTGCAGCCATGCAATGGATGACAAATAGGTTTCAATAATATTAGCCACTTTAAAAATATATTTTACTGTTTGGAAAAAAAAATACGTAGCTGATAATGGTGAGATCTTTTGGAGTAATATGGTGCCTGAAGCCAAATTCCAAGTGCTCAAATGAGTGTCACACAAACTTAAAATCTTTCTATAAACCCTTCTGCATAGTCAAAAAACGGGTCATCTGAAGATGAATGTCTCTTTTCAACTACTTGATGAAATGTGGAAAAATGTTGCAATTGTTTTGAAGAAAGCAGTGGCTGGTGGTGCCAATAACAGTATAAAATGCAGGAAGGTTGCACTCTGGTAGAGATTGAGTGGATGAGGACAAAATAAAAAGCCAAAGAAGACATGATAGTACGGGATGACATACATAAAACACCACAATGTCAAAGAAAAATGTTTGGGAGGTCAATCAACTTACCTTTAATTAATAGTAACACACAGTTTGTACAAAATGCTAGACCCCAATTTATTGTTTTATTTTTTTTCCACTGTGCTTTTACCAGCACTCAATGCCTTTTCTTCATCTGATTCAACGCTGAAACAGCAAAAAGTATAAATTCATGTGCTACGTATGTGTTAAAATGATCATTCTTCAAGGATCATCCTGTTTTCCCTATATATCACTGAGTAGAAAAGTAATATTTTTCATTTTAACTTCTATTAGTTTTGCTCTTCTTATGGTAGTTTTTAAATTGTTTTCATTATGGCTTTCTGACTTCATTGCCACTCGCTTACTGTTAGCTAATGATTAGCATCTGAGACGAGTTGAGGGTATTCAGTGTAGTTATTGGGGCGGATAAGATGTAACCTATGTATGTAACAAAACTATTTCAAAGTTGGTTGATAAATCAAGAACTATAAAAAAAAAACTGCCATTTTAATAATAGTGCACAAGCTGACAAAAGTCCCAAAATTTGTTATTATAAATCACAATGCACTAATAGCAAACAAATGTTAGACAGACCACAAAGTACTATTAGAGATGGAGATTGTTCTTGGTCACAGAGCTAGAATGTGGTGCAGTTATCCCTTGAGGAAAATGCAATTTCCTTCAACTTACCAATAGGATAAAAATATGGTGTAATTACACCAGCTTTCGATTTGTTAATTCCTCCTAAAATCTCTCCAAGCATTTTATGAATATGTTGCTGTGGCGGACGTATAGATCCATTACCTGTAAAAGAAAAAATCATAACATTTTGATTAAAGGCTATAACAATCTTTCATACTGCTGGAGAACACTTGTTTACATACTGTATATGTCAAGCTACATTTTAATACTGTCATGAAGAAGATTTGCCATGCCACTCTTAATAATGGCAAACAAAATTCAATGTAACTGTAAAAGGCACTTTAACTGATAAAAAGATGCAACTGAAAAAATGTATACAATATAAACATGAGAATGGTCTACAAACAGTAAACAAGCAAAAGTTCTATCAACTCGGGCAATTTATATGGGGATGCCAAAACTCTGGGCAGAAATACAGATAGCCAAACTATAAAATAAATAAATAAATGCAAAAAGGAGAAACCATGAATGGAACGGTGAACTCTTTGGTTATGTTTCCAAATACTTTATATTTCGTTGAACTTATTATGAAATTTGTTACTAGTTTCTGTGTTTGATGTGCCAGTAATACTTCAATATTTAAATGAAGTTTACTTGCACCGAAGGAATGACACAAGACCAACACTTAGCACTCAGCAAGCTTGCTTGGCTTAATTTTTTTTTTTTATTTTTACTTCAAGAAAATAACATTGCAATCAAGTTGAACTTATTCAATAAATTACTTCATTGTTGTTTTTAAGCACCTACTTTATGCAAGCTGCTTTACTTTGGATAAAACCATCCAATAAATATATACGTAATAATAACTAATAAAATCTGCAGTCTGTCCAAGGTTTCTCATGCCCTGAGTAAGTTATTGGTTTGAACTGGAGGAAAAGGTTCAGAAAATAGACATATTTAATAAATAACTCTTTCTGTTCAGCTTGGACCTGAAAAAGACAACTTTAATTTTAATCACTGGCTGTTACATGGAAACAGGTATTCTGCTTCTCAACATATCAGACTGCCCTGTCTCATCTCCTATACGCCACTGTGAATGGCTGCACTTACTCACGCCAGGCAAGTCTTACATATACACGTCTTGTAATCTAATCATGCAGAGTTCCAAAAGGAAAAAGACCTTTGGAACCTTTTATGGGTTCAGATCTGAAACAACATTCAGAATGAAGATTTACCTAGTTTCCATTTTCAGATGTAAAGATTTTTTCTTTCCTAAATATACCCAACTCAAATCATGGAATCACATTTTCAAAATATGCATGAAAATACTTGACTGACATGTTAAGTATAAACCTTTATGATTAGGACCTTGTGGATGTGGAAATTTGTAAAATACTGCATATTTTTGTAATCAGAATGTTACTGAAAAAAAATTAATTCAAATATATATCATAAGCTGAAATGACAAACATTACCAAAAATCATATGGGTAACCCGACAAAAAATTACCAAGTGGTCATAAGCAGAGTATTCAGCAGCCAGAGGAAATGGACACAAAAACACACAGATACCAGAAAATGTTAACACATTTGGAGTATACACTGTGATGGACGACCGGCTATGGACTCCGGTCGCCACCCCCAGGCCGCTAGGAGGAGCCCTCCGGACAGCATATTCGTGCCCCGAGTTCCAGCAGGGCCTCATGGACTTTGTAGTGTTGTGACACAGCCCTGCTGGATACCTTGGGGGCCACCAGGAGTCGCTGTAGGGGGGCTAGTGGGCTCTTGCATGCCCTATAACTTCTTCATCCCGGGAGCATGTCGCTTCCTCCAGTCACGTGACTGACACGCGCTCCCGGGATGAAGAAGTGGACTGTTTGCCCTGACCCGGAAGGAAATGGACTTGTGGGTTGTGCTTGGAACCACTTCCGGGTCAGGAGCTATAAAAGGACTAAGGAAAGCCCAGAACACTGAGCTGAGCTGGGAGGAAGGGTGGCAAAGTGTCTGGGAGTGTGGAGGATTATTGTTTATTGTTATTATTATTATTGAGTATTGTGGAGAGGAGGGTGCTTGGTGCACATTATTATTATATAATAAATATTATATTTGGACTTTTACCTGGTGTCTGACGTCTAGTCTGAGGGTTCAAGGGGTCACAGAGACTTCTATCTGTCACAGTTGGCGTAGTCGGCAGGATTCTCTGGCCGTCGGATTTGGCAGAGGACCTGAATTTAAATAAATTTTACTGTGGACAGAACCCTGAGAAGACAGCGTCAGGACGCACAGAAAAGTTCACCATACTCCGTGGGCTGCGCTGATGAATCTTGCCTCGTATCTGGTCGAGATGGGAAAGAAGTCGGGGAAAAAGAAGAACAACACCGACTGGGTGAAGACCGCGACCGATGCCGAGCTGACCTGGGCTTACCTGACTAGGTGTGAGGAGGACCGGCAGCCGATAAAGGATGAACAAGCCCGAAGGGCAAAGCAGCAAGAAGGCTGCCAGCAATCGGCTGCATCAACAGCCCTGAATGAATCGGGGACCCCGCGGAAAAATCCGGAGGTATGTGCCGGGGCAACGCCTAATGGACAAGGGATGTGTTATTCCTATTTTGCAGAGGCCTGCCTTCGGAAAACTCCCGGTGAATCGGATACCTGCCTCGTACCGTGGCAAGATGGCCGCGATACCCAGAAGGCAAGTCGGGCTGGAAGTCGGCTGGAAGCGGCCAACCCATTCGTGGGATGTGTCCACGTGACCTCACGCGACGGCAACCAGGAAGAAGGTCAGTTTGGAGCCATCGGTGAGGTCAATAATTCCCCAACGCGTCTGCGCTCCCTGAAGGGGAAGGGGGCGGCGAGCGAAGCAGCGCCAATGTTAAATAAAAAGAAAGAGGGGCGGGATGTGACTGAAGGATCTGCCATAAATGGTAAAAAGGCAGACTTCAGTCGGCTTGTTGCAGCCACCCGTCCCTCAGAAGACTCCATTTCCCAGAAGCCTCCGCGAAGCCCTGCAGAGCACGTGCCGACAACGGATGTGCACATTGGCTCTCGGCCAGTAGCAGCACCCAGGCCGTCTAAAATGCGGGACTCAAATCCCCAGGAGCCTTCGCGAAGCCCAGCAGAGCACGTGCCAGGAGCGAACGTGCTCATTGGTTCCTGGTCGGCAGGTGATCATAACAAGGAAGTAGCCTTGCCGCCGGCCGAGACAAATAACTTTATAAACTTATGGGAGCTCGACAAATATCTCGAGCCCCTAAATGCTTTCTTCCAGGGATTACAAGAGTTGAGGAAGTGTGTGGAGGAGCTGGGAGCTACAGCGGAAGCACCGTTGAAGGGACTGCAGGAGTACCTTCGGCGGTTAGGCCGTGAAGCCCCGGCCTTGATTAATGCGGCGGTGCCCTCTGTACCGTATATAATAAGGGGACACAGTGTGAACCGGCACCGCGTTTAAAAAGTAGCGGTTGCCAAAGCGCTGTGAACCCGACATTGGAGTGTGGCACAATGACGGAGTGGTCGGGCAATTGTCCGATAGAACCGGAGCGGCGGTATCAGACGCCGCTGTGGACCAATGCGGACCTTAAGAGCCTGACCCGCGTGAAGAGGGGGTTGTCGCTTGTTACTGAAGGGGCGGGGGAAGTACCAATCACCCCGGTGCAGCTGAATAGTGCTGTTACCCGGAGCGATACGGTACTAATGACCCCGCCTCCGAGTTTGCATAGGACAACGGGTGTGCAAACAGCAAAGAGGCTCTCTCTGTTCCATAGAGAGCCTCATACTGTGCACAAGCCCCAGAGAAAGCAGGAGATCCCCGAATTAAAACGAGGGTCTCCTGACAGATTAAAGAAAAGGGCAGAGAGCAGCAAAGCGGCCGTTAAACCCTCCTTGGCGGAGGACAGGGTGGAGCTGACGGAATTCCCGAGATGTTTCCGGTCTCGGGAAGAGAATCCAACAGGAGGACGTCGGCGGTGCTACAACTGCCGGCAACCGGGCCACGTGTGGCGTAGTTGTCCCCGGAGGACAGGGGAGCGGTGGGATAGCAGATACACCGTTCCCCCAAGGTTCGCTGGGGGATCTAGACAGCGGAACCACGGCCCGGATCTCGCGTCCTCCTGGAGGAGGACGTCCCTCGCGGGAATCAACGCTCCGCCCCACTGGTCGTCGCTAAGGGGGAGGGACTGTGATGGACGACCGGCTATGGACTCCGGTCGCCACCCCCAGGCCGCTAGGAGGAGCCCTCCGGACAGCATATTCGTGCCCCGAGTTCCAGCAGGGCCTCATGGACTTTGTAGTGTTGTGACACAGCCCTGCTGGATACCTTGGGGGCCACCAGGAGTCGCTGTAGGGGGGCTAGTGGGCTCTTGCATGCCCTATAACTTCTTCATCCCGGGAGCATGTCGCTTCCTCCAGTCACGTGACTGACACGCGCTCCCGGGATGAAGAAGTGGACTGTTTGCCCTGACCCGGAAGGAAATGGACTTGTGGGTTGTGCTTGGAACCACTTCCGGGTCAGGAGCTATAAAAGGACTAAGGAAAGCCCAGAACACTGAGCTGAGCTGGGAGGAAGGGTGGCAAAGTGTCTGGGAGTGTGGAGGATTATTGTTTATTGTTATTATTATTATTGAGTATTGTGGAGAGGAGGGTGCTTGGTGCACATTATTATTATATAATAAATATTATATTTGGACTTTTACCTGGTGTCTGACGTCTAGTCTGAGGGTTCAAGGGGTCACGGACACTTCTATTTGTCACAACACATAAAATGAAACCAAAACATTCTCCATTGGACTTCCAGATGAAGACGGAGAGCTTAATAAATATTTAATAAATCAAGAATAATTAGCAATTTGTCTCTTAATTTCACAATGAGCTTTCTCCCCGAGGTTTACTATATCTCTTGTTGCCTTGATAATCCATAATTTACATTGCTCCTGGTGGATCAGGCCTAAGAATAATGTAAGTTAGGGACAAGGATTAACTAATCTTGGGGGATGTCACCTGGACATAAGTAAAACTGTGTTCACTGCCATATAGAGGAATGAAAAAAAAAATCAGTTGATAAGATAAACATCTGAAACACAAATATTTGAGTTGAAGTGAAATCTTTAGAACAAAAATATGAGACTGATATTGCCTGATAACGTTGAAAACTAAAGTACAATACCAAAATAAGCCTGAGAGAGACTGAGACTAGATTTTGGCACATATCTTACTGCATATGGTGAACTTTCCTTGGGGTACCTGCACACTCACAGAATAGATTTAATTTTGTTTTATTTTTCCTTAGGTATTCAAACAATAGTTTTGAAGAAGAGTGGAATAATTTGAGCAAGCTGCAACATTACTGATCTCTACCTGACCCCTGGTTTTCTTGTTTTCATTTTCTGACTCTGATATCGAGTTATTTTTATACTTCTCATAATCAATGCCCCAACCGCATAAAAAAACACCATTGCCAGATTTTGATGGAGTCTTCATTGAAAAGATCGTATAGAAAAAGTAACTACTAAATTGTATATCCAAAATCGGACAGTGGTGCAGTTCATTCAGGCAATAATAAAATTATTTTCTGAATTCTTAATCTAATTTTATAGTCACAGGGTAGCAAAGCACATTCCTAGAGCATCAGACATAAATCAGAGACTAGGCCCAGATGATGTGCTGAATGAACCATGTAGTGCACACTCATCCACTCAAACACACACACAATATCTCATATCTTTCAAAAGATGACACATTAGGCACCAGAACAACACATGCAGAGTTGTGACAGACACTTAAACCAGTGATGTCTCAACCATTTTTATACAAGCGAAAAAACTGTCTTATAAGAGTAGGTGTAGAGTAACTTGGCAGACATACAAGGGACTCCTTACAGTGCACTGGTTTTTACAAATCACGATTAGCTGAAATACAATTAAAAGAAAGCATATATATTTGTAAATGGAAAAATGGAAAAAAAAAAAAAAAACTTCTGGAAATGTCAGACTTTCTCATACAAATTTAACATTTCTTTTCAACACTGTGATTTCTCCTATCACGTTCAAACACTTTCCCCTGAAAATTGTGTATAGTAACTCACCTTTCTTTAGCAGGTGTTGACAATATTTATCATGGAACCAAGGGATCTGAAACTCTGGGCATTCTAAGCAAACAGCCCGGTTTAATTCCATCAATCGCAATCTGATTCTCATGTTCAATGCATCTGGAAGAACTGTCATAAGAGAAATGCAAACGGTTGCTGGAGAATCACATAAATCAAGGCCTAGCTGCTGGCAACAGGAATATTAAATTTCATATAATTTAGCATATAGTATAGGCATACAGTCTTAGGCAGATTTGTTACATGTAGGAAGTAAAAATGTTACATCTGAATACACAATAGGAGGTCTGAATCTTAAGTGCCCCTTATGTGAAGGACCTAGGAGTCACAGTGGACTTATCACTATCAACTTCCAGGCAGTGTTCATTAAGAAGGCTAAGAGAATGTTCAGTTATATGGCATGCTGTGTAGACTACAAACCAAAGGAGGTTATACTTAAGATTTACAGCACACTGGTGAGCTTCACCTGGAGTACTGTGTTTAGTTTTGGTCTCCATGCTACAAAAAACATAGCAGCACTAGAAAAGGTCCAAAGGAGAGTGACTAGTTTGACTGCTGGACTGCATGGTATAAGGTATGAAGAAAGACAGGAGGAGTTGCACCTTTGTAATTTAAGCAAATGGAGATTAAGAGGTGACATGATTGAAGTGTTTAAAGTTGTCAAAGGAATTAATTCAGTGGCTTGAGATCAGCAAGAACATGGGGATACAGTTGGAAACATGTTAAGGGTAAATTTTGAACAAATATTATGTAGTTCTCTTCACTCAGAGAACTATAGACACATGGAATAAGTTACCAAGTAGTTTGGTGGACAGTAGGACAGTGGTTAAGTACATTCAAAATTCAACTTGATGTTATTTTAGAGGAAGTGAATGGATAGGGTTGGCAAGCTTTGTTGAGCTGAATTAACAAATATGTACTGTGAACTGAAAACATGCCATGTGCGGTACTATTAGTCAAAAACTATACCAATATAACTTGCTATAGCAAAGCGTTACTTGAAATATTACTTCTTCCTCATTCCATGACCTGTAAAACCTCCGCAGGTTTAACATAAAACAGCTTACACGCCAAAGGGGTACTTCATTCATATCTTGATAATCCTTTATTCTCCTTGCTTGCATTTTTAACTGTTACGGTTAGTAATATCATTTAACTTACTGCTTATGACTTAAAGCACCGGAGGCGGGGGAGGCAGAGGCAGGCTGAGATTTTTGAGCTTGTCGGGCTGGACTTGCTGATAGAGGGTTACCATCCTGCCTGCACACACATTTTTTTATATGTTAATTACCTCATGTAGTTTATAGTGATGGCCAAGAAAAATAATGTATTTATTATAATCATTACCTATGGTGACTAACCCAGGAGAACAGGAAACAATATCAAAAATGTCCATGAAAAAAAAATCTCATGTTACTTGTGTCACATAATCTACATGTCAAGTCACCCAGGCATCTCCTCACAGCATCTCAAGTACATGTATTTTTACTAAAATATTGTTAAATAAACCAGTTCTAGAAAACACTTTTGTTAACCAAAATAGAACATGCTCAAATGCAAACAAACATTAAATTGTAGACCTGCTTCCCATGGATACATTTATATTCTCATCCACAACTGGAGTATTCTGGAATTATTTACAAGCGGTTTGTGAAACCGCAGAGGTGAACTAACCTTCTGCTTTTTGAAGCATCTCAAATATGTGATTCTTCCATTCAAATGCTTGTGTTTTGGGTTCTTTCTGTTTTAGTTCATAAAAGCATTTTACAGAACTGGTTTATTTAACAATATATTTATTTAGCCAAGAAGGTGGCCCTAGCAGCTGTTGGGGGTGGCATTCCATCCACTTTCCAACCTTCTGTGGCTTCACATTTCTGTCTCCCAGGTTAGTGTAAGGCGCTTGTGACATCCGTTAGCTTACTTTTTTCTAGTGTCCTGAAAGAATATTGCATCCTTCCACCCAGGCAACCACTCTCTGCTTTTGTCCCCTTCACTATTTATTTGCACAACTCTCTCTAACCCCATGGAAGATAAGCTAGCTTCCTTTTGCTACAAACTTAGTTTGACAGTGCTTCTTTCACTATGAGTACAAGGCTTCAATATTAAGTAATTTGTTGTAAGCATTTACACAAAAATGTTATTTTATACCATTATTATATTCAAATGACAGAGCTGCTTGGCTTTAATGGTACTGGACCAGAACAAACTATTCCTTAGTAGCTGCAATAGACAGAAAGAGAGTGCAGTAGAATTACAGACACATGCATAGGAAAATATACAACCTGTAACAGCTTTCAGACTTAAGATGAAGGGTGGTGTACAGTATTTGATTTAATATTGTCTGTTCTTCCTGTTGCATACATTAACATTACTGTCTATCAAAAACAGATACTAGCAAAAAATGTGCTATACAATATGATATTTCAAGCAAATGCTTACATTTTTTTTCTTAGCTTCTCTACTTATGGTATGAAAACGATCTCAGAATGGAAAAACAACTTCAACTGATGTGGACTATATTTTCCCCATTTAAGCACGCTATAATGTGACTAATGTAACTGCTTTTTAAGCTCCATGTTTAATTAACTTTACTATTATTAGCATTTATGAATTAGATTTAAAATATTCCAGCTTACATTTGGCCCATCTACAAATAATGTACTTACATTGGTAAAAATGTTTCTAAAATGCAGCACATTTCACAAAGCCTTTTGAATCCTATTTTGTCCTGCCATACACCTATATTAATTATCAGTCAAAGCTGTTCTTGTTCATTACAAAATGACCTGCTTTTTCTTAGCCATTTTAAGAAAATAAAGCACGTACTACGTAAGTAATTTTGCCTCCACAGTAGCACGGTAATGCAGTGCTTAGTGTTGCTGCTTCACAGATCCATCATTCTTCAAATAAAAGGCTCATTCTCATGTAAATATGCTCCATTGTTTTGCCCAAGAAGATTTTTCAGAAATGGCTTCATTAACAATATTTTAAACAAAACAAATGTGTTAGAAACATTGTGAATATATACAATTGGATGCCTAACCTGTAGATTAAGCAACACATGTAATTTCAGATTTTTTTAATGAATATTCTGACATGGTTTGCTGCTATTCAGTGTGGGTTTAAACTGTCAGTTACTTTGTTATTCCTGACATCCATGAAAACATTAAAATCTTTTCAAGGCCATCACTACAAACAACATAGGATAAATAACAGATAAAATATACTATATATACTATAAAACATGCAAACTCCTGACATACAGTGACTAAACCCTAGATTCAAACTCAATTAACTACAGCTGAAGTGTGCAGTACAAATAAAACAGAAATTGGTAGGAGAAAAAACACAAATTTCAAGGAAACACACAATCCAACCTTGGATTAAAGATTGGTCATCATAAAACGCAGCAGGCGCTGTACGTCTACATATAGGACAGGACTAAAACTGAGCAGTCAGTCAAGCAGAAAAAAATACCACCTAAGGTAATCAGAACAAACATAACTGAACCATTGTTTAGGTATGACTGGAAATGCATATTAATATATTCTATGTTAAAGATTTAAACTCTTGTGTTTTGACTAATATTTTATGGATGTGGTGAGAGAGGACATGCAGGTGATGGGTGTAACAGAACAAGATGCAGAGGACAGAAAGATGGAAGAAGATGATCCACTGTGGCGACCCCTAACAGGAACAGCCCAAAGAAGAAGAATACATTACACATCACTGTTAGTGATTATTTAAATTGCAGTTATTGGTTTTATGACCAATATTTCTTAAAAATATTCCAAATTTATAAAATGTAAACATTGTTGCTTCAGATTAAAAGAAAAAAAAAAAACCAGTACATTCATTTATTATTGGGAACATACGAAATTTTCTTGTTTGCCACAACAGATCTTCTTATATAATACACTACCGTGGCTGTCCGTTTGTCTGTCCAGGAATTTAAATCACCTGTAGCTCACAAACCCCTTGACCTATTGACCTGAAATTTGGTACACATATACTACGTGACATCTACTATCTGCTTTCGGGGTGATGATTGACCTCCAAGGTTATTCTTCTTTTTATTTTATTATAGAATCAACTCTCGGCAGCGGCCAGCAGGGCGGCCATGTGGCACATGCATACGGGCACTGTTCTCATCCCTACCATCTTTGCCGTCACTTCCCCTACCTCCTCATATCTTAAATCATTCTTGAGGCAGATTGAAGACTTAAGTGCCAGCTGAAGTGAAAAATTAATGAAAACGTACTAAGTATTTGCAACACAAACACTGACTTAATCAGTTGAAAGAAGAGAAGAAGCGGGCCACTAGGGTACAGAAAAGAAGAGCTACTCAGGAAGCAAAAAGCACATCAACCTCTGAGCAGATGAATGATAAACGTACAGAGAAAGAGGATGAAAACTATGAATGCTCAAGTCAAGTGTATTCACTGCACATTAACCAGTAACAGCGTACTGCATGATAAAGCATAATATAAAAAATGAATTATTAATATATAAAATTATCTTCACATACTATCCAGTTGTGCATCTAATTTAGCTAAGAAATCCACATTAAAAATTTCTCTTATTAAATCCTCAGGAAAGATGTCTGCCACAGCCAATGCATAAGCCAAAAGGACCAACAAGTGAGGATCAAAGGAGCCTATGGAAGAGAGAAAATGAAAACGGTCATTTAACAATGCTCATTGTAAACTAGATATTATTTGTATATTTAAGAATTTAGTTGTCACACAAGTAAATAAAATAATATTAAAGAAAAATTCCATCAAATTTTATGATACTTACCCAAAGTACTTTGTAGTGATGACTGAGAAAAATGTCTACTTGTGTTTTTATGCGGAATGGAGACAAAGAATTTTAAGACATATTGCAAGCCAACAGTGACCAATTCTGTACAACAGCAAACATTTTTAAAACTTCTATGGAAAAAAAAAACTAAAATATCATTACTCTTGTAGTGTAATACTCATGTCAGTTATCAATTGATATGGTCAAAACATGCAAAAACATGATTTTTGCTAATATTATTAAAAAAAATACTTCCAGAATGATCAGTGCACATCTTAAACATTAAAGCCACACGGAATTGGCCTTTTTAACTGAAGACAGGACTCTTCACCAACGAATGAGGGGGAGAGCCAGGTCTTCATAAAAAAAGTAAATTCCATGAGGCTTTAGTTTCATGTTTATGATGTGTGCTGATCACTCCAGAAGCAACTATTTAATAGAATTTTAGCAAAAAAGCAGGTGTTTTAAACATGTTGTGCATATGACTGGATAACTAACAAGTGCATTATGTACCAAAAGTAACAAGATTTTTTTCTCCTTTTTTCCCCATGGACATTTTCCACATTGTTTGTCATTGTACAAAAATAGGTGCCATTGGCTTCTATTACAAGTTTTTTCATTCTATTCTGACTAAAAACTTTTCTCAGCTATCAGTAAAGACTATATGGGGTAAATAACATAAAAAATTATGTTAATTTAATTTTTTGGGTGGAGTATTCCTTTAAGGCTAAGGGTAAGGTTGTCCACATTATTTCTTCCTTTCTAATGATAATTTCCATTATGCAGTATGCAACAGAAAGTAACAGTATATAACATTTGAACAATATTATATTTGTATTTTTGCACAGATATAAGCATAATACCAGTATTCAGAAAATCCAGGTTGAATGCATTTTTGTAAGTTAAAGTAACTGCAGGAAGGATTTTATGTGTACAGGGTATATTGTGATACACTAGTTGTGCCAGCAACACACTAGCTATGTCTACATTAGAAGATCAAACTCAAATATGAGTGGAGATAAAAGAGGCCAGAAAAGAACTGAAATAGGATATTCAAGAAGTATAAAAGCACTGAAGCAAAATTAAAGTTAAGTGTATAATAAAAATATTTTGAAAACTTTATTTTCAAATTCAATTATAGTTCACCCAAAATGTGAAATTTCATCTGTGCAAATCAAGTCGTTCAGTAAACTTTTGCACATTAGTACAGGTTAATAAATTAACATTACACTGGGTTAATATATTAACATTATGCTAATAAATGTTCAAATTTATAATTTTGTTTTAATTAATTCTTTTCCTGGTACTTTATCCCCAAGGTTTTTTCAACACTCAAAATACACCAAATAAAATATATGTTTTAGGATGTAGCCACTAACATGAAGAAGTTCCACAGTAGATATTATTCAAGTTGTGAACTTTCTCAAGATAAAGGTTCAGAAATTTTAAATTTTGGTAAACTGGTGCTTTAGATCTTGTGATTTAGTACCATTCTATATAAAATAAAGCAGATAAAACAATGAATGCAATAGTTGGACAGCAGAATTTCAGAGCTGTAGAAAGTCTATAAACAAGTCTTGATTTAGAAAACAGACTGACGCGTTCACATTTACAAAAATAACTCATAGTATACAAACTCATACAGCAAAAAAACACATTATGTGGTCCCATCCCACAAAAGCAATTAGGTCTGTCATGGATTGTGTACAATTTAGGGCATAACCATCCCTGAATTTAGCACATACTATACTTTGACCAAAAACGACAAAAAAAAAGACATACCTAAATGTGGCCTGAAATGCTGGATACAAACATCAAAAAATTCTGCACACTGAAGTGGATCATAGTTTAGAACAGCAAATGGTAATATTGTTGCATAAGTTGCTGTATAATGAACCTAATAAAATATAATTAAAGAGACAACTTTAAAATCATCTCTAAATATGGAAACTGTTGGCAGAAAGAGAAAAGGCAATAAACATGTTCAAGGAAGCAGACAATGTAATTACAATTCATCATTATGCAGTTCAGTAACTCTAAACAGTATACAGTAAGTACCATGGCATGTAATTTTAAAAATAACTAAGCATCCATTTTGAACTATATAAGCACAATCCTCAGTAGTAAATTACTTTTGTCAATATTAGACATTATCTCAGTTATAATATCAATAAACTTGTATATTGCCTTGATTTGGTTTATTAACTTTATCAGGAATTTTCACCTTTAATTAAGGCACAATTCAACTGTGTTGTAAAACTAACAACTTTTGGTCAGCACAACAAATGACTAATATTTTATCCAAGTTGAACTATAAAACTCAGAAGAACAGATTAATGCTTTCCATATTAATACAGTTGGACCAATGATTGGTTTCAAGTTATTTCCTTAGTTTACATTCTCAGTGATCATAGAATAGAAAAATAAATTAAAACAATTTAGCAAATTTACAGCTGGATGGTTCAAAATAATGGCATGGAGTGTTTGAAAATATGTGTACATAAGCACAAAACTAAATTTTATTGACATGCTGGAGGAAAGCCAGAAGTGAATTGTACATAGAGGAAAGCCTTAAGCACTACATAGTTGAAGAAGTTCTGTGTAAAGAAGTTGGCAAAGATTGTTCCCAGGCGAAGTAAGTAACCGACACATAGGTGTGAGAATTCTTACATTAAGTTACATTATTTCTGTTGAAACTGGAAATGTCAGAAAATGAACCAAGAGAGCATGAACTTTTGCCACTGTTTTATATAATATATATATATATATATATATATACATACATACATACATACATACATACATACATACATACATACATACATACATACATACATACACAGTGCCCTCAATAATGTTTGGGATAAAGACACATTTTTCCTTGATCTATCCATTAATGGGACAAACTCCCTAAAACAAGCAGGAGCTGAAAATGGCTGTATCAGAGGCTCGGCAGAACATCACCAGAGAAGATCCTCAGCCCCTGGTGATGTCTATGAATTTCAGACTTCAAGCAGTCATTGCATGCAAGGGATACACGACAAAGGATTAAATATAACTGCTTTAATATACCTTCCACCTCTATGTCCCATACATTATGGTGCAGTGAAATGAAGGGGGAACCATAAAGAAAAAGTTCTGTAATTTCTACATGTTGTGACCAAAATGTATGCAAATACCCTGCAATGTTCATTTTAATCACTTCTGAATTGTTTGATTTGTAGTTTTAAACTGTTGAACAGAGGACTAACGCAAGAAAAAATGTGTATATATATATAAATATGTGTACAGTAATCCCTCCTCCATCGCGGGGGTTGCGTTCCAGAGCCACCCGCGAAATAAGAAAATCCGCGAAGTAGAAACCATATGTTTATATGGTTATTTTTATATTGTCATGCTTGGGTCACAGATTTGCGCAATAACACAGGAGGTTGTAGAGAGACAGGAACGTTATTCGAACACTGCAAACAAACATTTGTCTCTTTTTCAAAAGTTTAAACTGTGCTCCATGACAAGACAGAGTTGACAGTTCTGTCTCACAATTAAAAGAATGCAAACATATCTTCCTCTTCAAAGGAAACAGAGAGTAAAGCAAACAAATCAATAGGGCTGTTTGGCTCTTAAGTATGTGAAGCACCGCCGGTACAAAGCTGTTGAAGGCGGCAGCTCACACCCCCTCCGTCAGGAGCAGGGAGAGAGAGAGAGAGAGAGAGAGAGAAAAACAAAGTCAAAAATCAATACGTGCCCTTTGAGCTTTTAAGTATGCGAAGCACCGTGCAGCATACTTAAAAGCTGCACACAGAAGGTAACAACGTGAAGATAATCTTTCAGCATTTTTAGACGAGCGTCCGTATCGTCTAGGTGTGCGAACAGCCCCCCTGCTCACACCCCCTACGTCAGGATCACAGATAGTCAGCGCAAGAGAGAGAGAGAGAAAGAAAAGTAAGTTGGGTAGCTTCTCAGCCATCTGCCAATAGCGTCCCTTGTATGAAATCAACTGGGCAAACCAACTGAGGAAGCATGTACCAGAAATTAAAAGACCTATTGTCCGCAGAAATCCGCGAACCAGCAAAAAATCTGCGATATATATTTAAATATGCTTACATATAAAATCCGCAATAGAGTGAACCCGCGAAAGGCGAAGCGCGATATAGCGAGGGATCACTGTATATATAAATAAAATGTAAAGTTGACTGACTGACTCACTTACTCACTCAACAAAAAACACTATTTAGTTGCTGGATGGTAAAACTAAGGTACCAGATATCCATTAAAAAATTATATTTCGATTCATCAATACTTAGGTTTTAAACATACCCCCACAATAGAAAAGCAAAATACTCCAGAGTCTCAAAAATGAATTTGACAGATTTGATTGAAATCTGGTGATATTACGGGAAAAAGAAAATTAGTCACCTTTATTTTTTTGCTTTGTGCCCTCCTGAGGAGTGAAAGCTTTATATTCGTCAAAAATTTTGACCTCTAGTTTTCGACGGGTTTGGACATTTTAGGGTCCACTGATACTGAAAACATTAATATCTTGATGATGAGTGCGTGTCTGTCTGTGTCTCACAGTTTCTTGAGGACAGTCTAGAGCTAAAACGGCTGACGGAAAAATACCAAACTCAAAACTTGAACCTGTTATGAGCTGACGATGTCCTGATTAGTTTTTGAGCCAAATTGTGCAAGAGAAACAGGCACTCTAGAGGAATCCTTAAATACCGTAATTCTGCAATTATGAATTCTTCTTCGCTATCATAATGACCTATTTTCTGACCAGAAAGATCAGAGCAGTAAATGATTACTGAAATGTTACAGAACAGTTCGGGTAAATTGGTTCCTAGGACGCAAAGTCTACTGATGTTCACGAGAGGCAGCTAAAGGGCTTGAATGAGGGCAATTCCGAATCTGACCGGTATGTGGCAGAGTGCACCAATTCTTTTTCTTGCTTTCCTGCAGACCATTCACGTGAAATTCCACCTGGCCCTTTTGACGTCACTTCTGGGTCCGAACCTATAGAGAAGACCTTTCCGGTTCCGGCCCCCTTGATGTCATGTCCGGGCTCGAGGCTATGGTTGAAGACCCTTCCGATCCCAGCCCCTCTGATGTCACTTCCTATCCTAACCTTTAAAAGCCTCCACCTTTCCCCTATTCCCTCAGTTCTGTTTTGGACTCCTGTTTGTGCACATCAGTGCTATCATTTATTTGCAATTTGCAGCCCTTGCTATGGCTCTTTGTGGAGTTTGTGACAGTTGATATTTATTAATGTTATGCCAATTTACATGCTTAGCTCAACACTGAGAGCATGCTTTACGCGAACAAAGACAGAGCATAAGCAATTGGCAGGCAGAACAGTAGCAGTAACCAATAGGGTGGACAGACAACTGAAGACGAGTCAGTCTCTTGGAGAGGAAAAAAAAGGAGACGTGATCACATACAGTATATAGTACAGAATGAACTGGAAGGAGAAATTTCAGTGAAGCTCAAAGAAAATACAAAGGTTAACAAGCATGGTATAAACCACAAGTGCCATACTGAAGTAAATGATGTAAACAAATGAAAATCATCCAATAATATATACTCATATTTTGCATTATTCCTACTGATTACCCATTTCAAATCAAGTGAATTCTCTTTGCTTTAAAATTGTGTTTAGAGATGACCATCAACAAAAGCTAAGTCCCTACGAAATCAGGAATTAATACAGTATAATGTAGAAATGTTTCACGAATGGGTAATTGTGTATAACATATTCAAGAGTGAGCAGCTGTAATGACCTAATATTATTTTTTTTTACTTATTATTTGACTGACACATTTATCCAAGGCATCTTATAGCATCTAAGATTCAACTGGTTAAATATGTTTTGTTTTATCAAATGCAGCACAGGCAGGTGAAGTGACTTTTTATGGTCACACAGTGTTAGTGGCCCGATTTGAACCCACAACCTCAAGGTTTAAAGTCATAGGTCCAAACTCTTAACCACTACTGCATGCCAATAATATTAGCCAGTGGTGTAAAAAAAATAAATAAATAATAATAATAATAAAAAAATAATAATAATTAACCAATAGCACTATAACTGAGGCCCACTGTCTTACAAAATTTCCTGTGCGAAGTTGAGCACCACAGCTAGTTCTTTACATAAAATGCAAATCATTCTTAAAATATTTCTCACTAAAACAGCTTTATGTGCACCTGCATTTTATCAACGGAGCCATTTTGATTGACGCTAACAAATTTTAATTCCTGCATGCTTATTTCCAACGCTGGAAAATGTTGTAAATGACACTGTACTCTTAACATGTTCAAATATGGTCCAACAATTACAATTTTGTCAAAAAAGAATACTTATGAAAAGTGTGAACACACTGGTGGATTGACTCCCCCTTTCAGCTTGTTCACCTACTTTGTAGCTCTTGTAAACTCAGAGAAGTTCAACTGTATAACTCTGACAAAAAGTAATTTTCCATAAAACGGCAAGTTACCACTGCATTGCACTTGATATTTAGATAGATAGATAGATAGATACTTTATTTAAAACAAAGGCAGTATATTTAAAGATGCTTCATTCAGATATCTGTCAAAACTAATACAGGTCACTAGTTGATAAAACTTTTTCAATCTTACCTTGTCAATATGTTCAACAGTAACGTTAGCAATTTTGTCTAACAGAGGAAGGCACAGCTGGTTAGTCCTTGTCAGGAAAAGAGCCAGATCAGATGTGTTATTACAATTTACCCCATCTATTAACCTCTCCAAAGTAGCCATGGTTTCTTGCAGGAGTATTTCTTCAAACCATTCTCCAAGTGAATGTTTTAGTTCATCTAAAAGCATGTCCAAATTGTCAGCTTTTTGAAGACGCTCCATGCCAGCCTTGTTCAATAACTGAAGTAAATTCACATAAACACTGGAAGTAGCATGCTGGTATGAAGGATCGTGCCTCACCCACTTGGCAATGGCTCCTGAAAAGGTATTTAAGTCACTCAGGGCACACTGAGGCATTACAGCTCTGACACGAGAAATCACTTCTGTATCCAACCGTTGAGATGGAAACATCGACAGTACACGGGTTAATATAGTCACCTCATAGGGCAAAAAGCTGGCTTTCAGGTAGCTGTAATTAAAAAAAATAAAGAAAGCTTACATGTAAATTTATTTAGTAAAAATTGAGTTAATTTAAAAATATAAAAGCTTTATTGTAACTTTATGTTGCTATTTTGTTTATCCCCAACTTCCCCCAGTCCATAATGCAAACTAAACCTTGATCCTGGTAAAACAGCAACATTTATTTATATAGCACATTTTCATACAAATGATTTAGCTCAAAGTGCTTTACATGACAAAGAAAAAGAAAAAAAGACAAAATAAATGAGAATTAAAATAAGGGAACACTAATTAACACAGAATAAAAGTAAGGTCCGATGGCCAGGGAGGACAGAAAAAACAAAAAAAAACTCCAAACGGCTGGAGAAATAAAATAAAATCCACAGGGGTTCCAGGCCACGAGACCACCCAGCCCCCTCCAGGCATTCTACCTAACATAAATTACCTCAAACAGTCCTCATTGTATTTCAGGATTCTCAATGTCAATGACCAATATGTAATTCCTAGATCCTGATGCAAGTGTGAAGTCCTTATTAGGTGGTCCAAATATTATCATCCATTAGAGCTTGACTGGTATATTTCGGAATGTCTTACACTCCAAATCGTAACCTTAGATCTTCAAATGAGTGTCTACTTAGAATCCCAACAGCTAAACTTAAAAGAAGTGGTGAGGCGGCCTTCTGCTGTTATCCACCTAAAATCTGGAATAGCTTACTAATAGGAATTCGCCAGGCTAATACAGTGGGGCACTTTAAAACACTGCTGAAAACACACTACTTTAACATGGCTTTCTCATAGCTTCATCTTAGTTAAATCCTGATGCTCTGTATATTCAATTAAATATCATTATTATTCATAGTGGCTCCAAAATCCGTACTAACCCCTACTTTCTCTTCTGTTCTTTTTCTGGTTTTCTGTGGTGGCGATCTGCGCCACCACCACCTAATCAAACCAACGTGATGTCCTTACATTGATGGATTAAAGGCCAGAAGTACACATACCCATCATCATCAAATTCTTCCATGAGAACCCTGAATACAATGAGGACTGATTGAGGTCATTTATGTTAGGTAGAATGCCTAGAGGGGGCTGGGTGGTCTCGTGGCCTGGAACCCCTGCAAATTTTATTTTTTTCTCCAGCCGTGTGGAGTTTTTTTTTTTTTTTTGTTTGTTTTTTCTGTCCTCCCTGGCTATTTGACCTTACTTTTATTCTGTGTTAATTAGTATTCCCTAATTTTAATTATTTATTTTGTCTTTTTTCACTTTCTTCGTCATGTAAAGCACTTTGAGCTACATTGTTTGTATGAAAATGTGCTATATAAATAAATGTTGTTGTTGTTGTTTAATGTTTAGACCAGGGGCGGCACAGTGGTGCAGTGGTAGCGCTGCTGCCTCGCAGTTAGGAGACCTGGGTTCACTTCCCGGGTTCTCTCTGCATGGAGTTTGCATGTTCTCCCAGTGTCTATGTGGGTTTCCTCTGGGTACTCCGGTTTCCTCCCACAGTCCAAAGACATGCAGGTTAGGTGCATTGGGAATCTGAAATTGTCCCTACTGTGTGCTTGGTGTGTGGGTGTGTGTGTGTGTGTGTGTGCCCTGCGGTGGGCTGGCGCCCTGCCTGGGGTTTGTTTCCTGCCTTGCGCCCTGTGTTCACTGAGATTGGCTCCAGCAGACCCCCATGACCCTGTAGTTAGGATATAGCAGGTTGGATAATGGATGGATGTTTAGACTAAACATATTTATTTCACATGGACTTTGTGAAATAATAAAGCCTGGCACACCTGTATAAAACATCGCCAATAAGGCCTTGCTTATTTAAAACTCATCTTGTACTTTGTTAGTGATTCACAAAAAAAAAGCATATGTTCTGTACAGGGTCATGTTAATAGTACGCAGCATTATACAATTACAAGCCCAGAATTTTGCTCACTGACAATGGATTTTACCAGATTAGAAAACCAAGGGCTGGGTTTTGCCATAATTGGATTAAATGTTGATTTATCTATTACTGTTTTAATAGAATAACATTTTTATTTTTATACTGTACTAGCAAAATACCCGCGCTTTGCAGCGGCGAAGTACTGCTTTGAAATTTTTATTAAGAAGAAAAGTAAACCTTTTTAAACTGAGGGAAAATATACCAATAATTATTTGTTAAGGATCTCTTTGTATTCCACGTTGTCACTTCGGCCCTCCGGTTGTAATATGAACAAGCTGTGCGCTGCGCTTACTCTTGAGCATGCAACATATAGTTGGCCATGTGAAAATCAATCTTGCCTCAAATCAATGCCAACCTTTTGTAGGGTCTGTCCCTGAGACTTATTAATTGTCATTGCGAAGCAGAGCCTTACTGGAAATTGGAGGTGTTTGAATTGAAATGGGTTTCTTCGACAACTTTGCATCCAGCTTTTGAGAGTTTAAACATTCATAAACATCAAAGTGTCCACTACTCAAATCGTCACCTGTGAATCTAAGATGATACGGTTGTCCAAAGGTATAAAATATTTGGCCATTTCGGTACACTTGAAAGCGACAACCGAACAATTCAGCGGCAGCCATTAACTCACATGCAGAACCACAGGTGAAGGGCTTAAGCATTTCACTCTTATAGTGCTCCTGTGTAGTATAATTATCTCCTGTGCCATCATCAGTCCACACCTTAAACCTGTCCCAGTCATTCAATACATAAGACACAATGTTCCTCCAGATATCAAGAGTGAGCCTGATATGGCCGTGCAATATGTAACACAGAGAATGGAAAAGGCAGGCGCCATCTCCGGGCATGGAAACCACTCGGTAAGTGACAGTTCTTTGATCGATGGTGATCACTTAGATAGACATGTTAATAGGGGTACGGTTGGAACGATAAAGGAAATGGGTACCTGAACAATGTAAACTAAGTCTAAAATACCTACACAATAACTATAATCATAATAAATGAACAATAAAACAGACGAGAAGTCGTGGATTAAATAAAAAGGCTGCAGTTATCAGCAGGGAGACGTGAATACCGTGGCGAAGCAAGGAAGGGAATGAAGAGACCGGAGCGACAGACGGCCTTATATAGGCAGGCAGCCAACTATGTGGAAGGCGTGGGGATGGGGGACCCAACGCCGCCTTACATGGTGACCAAGCTGCAGGCTATGGACGTATATATGTACGTAAGTAGGATTCAGTTAGCGTTGGGAACCCGCGTACCAAATTTCTTGAAGATGGGCCCATAACTAACAAAGACCGTTGGAAAGTTCAATATGGCGGCCGACAGTGGCGTCATACCACTGAAATAAGTACGTACATCAGTTTCGGTTAGCACAGGGAAGCCGCCTACCAAATTTCGTGAAGATAGGGCCATAAATAAGAAAGTTTAACATGGCGGACGTTGTCGACCGTTATGATCGTTACGCGTAGAATTTCGAAATGAAACCTGCTTAATTTTTGTAAGTAAGCTGTAAGGAATGAGCCTGCCAAATTTCAGTCTTCTACCTACACGGGAAGTTGGAGAATTAGTGATGAGTGAGTCAGTGAGGGCTTTACTTTTATTTCTATACTGTAGATTGAGGATTTGTTCTGCTCTGTGTATTGTATTGTATTGTATTGACCCCCTTCTTTTTGACACCCACTGCACGCCCAACCTACCTGGAAAGGGGTCTCTTTTTGAACTGCCTTTCCCAAGGTTTCTTCCATTTTTTCCCTACAAGGGTTGTTTTGGGAGTTTTTCCTTGTCTTCTTAGAGAGTCAATGGCCTATTAAAGCCCACTGCGGCACTTCTTGTGTGATTTTGGGCTATACAAAAATAAATTGTATTGTATTGTACTGTAACTCTTTTGGTAATATGCTGATTTAGTTATACAGTTGTGCTTGAAAGTTTGTGAACCCTTTAGAATGTTCTATATTTCTGCATAAATAGGACTTCTTAAAACATCATCAGATTTTCACTCAAGTCCTAAAAGTAGATAAGGAGAAACCAGTTAAACAAATGTGACAAAAATATTATACTTGGTCATTTATTTATTGAGGAAAATGATCGAATATTACATATTTGTGAGTGGCAAAAGTATGTGAACCTTTGCTTTCAGTATCTGGTGTGACCCCCCTTTGCAGCAATAACTGCAACTAAACGTTTCCGGTAACTGTTGATCAGTCCTGCACACCGGCTTGGAGGAATTTTAGCCCATTCCTCCGTACAGAACAGCTTCAACTCTGGGGTTTTGGTGGGTTTCCTCACATTAACTGCTCGCTTCAGGTCCTTCCACAACATTTCGATTGGATTAAGGTCAGGACTTTGACTTGGCCATTCCAAAACATTACCTTCATTCTTCTTTAACCATTCTTTAGCAGAACAACTTGTGTGCTTAGGGTCATTGTCCTGCTGCATGACCCACCTTCTCTTGAGATTCAGTTCATGGACAGATGACATTTTCCTTTAGAATTCTCTGATATAATTCAGAATTCATTGTTCCATCAATGAAGGCAAGCCGTCCTGGCCCAGATGCAGCAAAACAAGCACAAATCATGATACTACCACCACCATGTTTCACAGATGGAATAAGGTTCTTATGCTGGAATGCAGTGTTTTCCTTTCTCCAAATATAACGCTTTTCATTTAAACCAAAAAGTTCTATTTTGGTCTCATCCATCCACAAAACATTCTTCCAATAGCCTTCTGGTTTGTCCACGTGATCTTTAGCAAACTGCAGACGAGCAGCCATGTTTTTTTTGGAGAGCAGTGGCTTTCTCCTTGCTACCCTGCCATGCACACCATTGTTGTTCAGTCTTCTCCTGGTGGTGGACTCATGAACATGAACATTAGCCAATGTGAGAGAGGCCTTCAGTTGCTTAGAAGTTACCCTAGGGTCCTTTGTGACCTCGCCGACTATTACACGCCTTGCTCTTGGAGTGATCTTTGTTGGTTGACCACTCCTGGGGAGGGTAACAATGGTCTTGAATTTCCTCCATTTGTACACAATCTGTCTGACTGTGGATTGGTGGAGTCCAAACTCTTTAGAGATGGTTGTGTAACCTTTTCCAGCCTGATGAGCATCAACAACTCTTTTTCTGAGGTCCTCAGAAATCTCCTTTGTTCATGCCATGATACACTTCCACAAACATGTGTTGTGAAGAGCAGACTTTGATAGATCCCTGTTTTTTAAATAACACAGGGTGCCCACTCGAACCGGATTGCCATCCCATTGATTGAAAACACCTGACTCGAATTTCACCTTCAAACTAACTGCTAATCCTAGAGGTTCACATACTTTTGCCACTCACAAATATGTAATATTCGATCATTTTCATCAATAAATAAATGACCAAGTATAATGTTTTTGTCTCATTTGTTTAACTGGTTTCTCTTTATCTACTTTTAGGACTTGAGTGATAATCTGATGATGTTTTAGGTCATATTTATGTAGAAATATAGAAAATTCTAAAGGGTTCACAAACTTTCAAGCACAACTGTATATATCACATTCAACTCTGATGCTGTTGGTGGATTAAAAATGAAAGGAAAAAGAGTCAATGCGGTATTTATATTAAATCATTTCTATTTTATGAGAATGCAACTTAACAAACATCTCAAAATATATTAAGTTATGTACTACATTTACAATACAGTATGTAAGTTAACAATCAAAGAAATCCTGCCCAAGATAAAGGGTGTGTGTATAACAGTGTAAAACAAAGTAACTTCAGATTATTAAAAAATAAAACCTTTGGCAATAACAACAAAATCATAATGTGGCAAGATAATGACAGCAAGAAATTAACTGAACTATGACTCCATGCCAACATAATACTGAAGACCGAAAATCTTCCTAGGAATATAAATTAGGAATTAATAAATAAATCTAACAAAAGAGTGGGGAAAAAAGGATTTAATAGTTTATAATTACCTAAGTAGAGTTCTCTTCAGCTTGGTAAACAGTTCTGGATTTTGACAATGGAGTAGCAAGAGAGCTTGAGTAATCCTTGCAACATCTGTAGGTTTATACACATCTAAATGTTTATGCAATACACTGGCAACCCTAAAATAAGAAAATAAAATAAAATCTGAGCTACAGCTTGAAAAATAAATAATTAAGGTATAGGGAAAACAAACAGTGATAAGTAGTTCAATACATAAAATAAAAAAGTAGCCCTTTGTTGCATAAAGGAACAGATCATCAATGTTAATAATTTCCGTACTTGTTTTTTTAACTTGAAAAATGTTCCTGAACTAGAGAAATCAGAGTTTATAAGTCAGGTTACTTTTCAAATATCCTGTACAATAAAGCTTTTAATGAAATGAAATGAAATGATGCACTGTTGGTAAAATGGTACGATTAAAACGGGAGACAAATCTTACTACAGTTCTAACAAAGCAAAGTAGTTCAGGAAAACAAGCCCACACAAAGTTATGTATAGACCAAATAGCAATGTAGAAAATATGCTAATTTTGTCAATTATCATACTTTTTTTTTTTGTTTGGTTTTAATCCAACAACCATTGTGGTAGAGAGGCTAAATATTAGCATTGTACTCTAAAATCGCTGAATTTTCAAAGGATGTATAATTTCAAGTGATCAGTAACATTAATGTGAACAGTCTTCTTCTTCCTCTTATTTTGGCTGCTCCCGTTAAGTGTTGCCACAACAGATCGTCATCTTCTATAATTCTTCTTCTTCGGTCAACAGTAGCCCAATTTCCGCCAGCACCCTGTTGGCTAACAATACTGGTGGCAGTCGCTGTTAACCCGGGGCTCGACTGATCGGGTTTGGAAATTTATATTGTTGTCCACATATTGACTTGGCAAAATTTTACACCGGATGCCCTTCCTGATGTAACCCTTCCCATTTATCCGGGCTTGGGACCAGCATGAAGAAACACACTGGTTTGTGCATCCCCAGTGGACAGTAATACATATAAACATAACACCTGATCATAAGGAGGATTACATTTTTTTCGACCAATTAAGGATATGCTCAATTGATACAGGGCAAAAAACGAAGCATGACATGGAGGCTGCCAAGCACATGCAACACCTGCATCACCTCAGTAACTCAAATTGGTGCCGTATGCCAATAAACTGTAATACACATTTGGCCAACCCATTTCCTTATGTCTTATCTTCACAATTATGTTCCTTAAGATAAACAAAAGAGTCCAAATGGTGGGCAGTAAGGGCCCAACACAAATTATTTTGTGCATGTGACTACAGGAAGGAGATTATGTGCGGCAAGGTAAACAATGTGGTATCAAGCTAAATGAAAAGAAGGAGTAGATAATACAGTGTTGCTGTTCTTTCCATACAATCTTGCTGAACAGCTAAAGCAGGTTACATTACCTCTCAAAATAATAACAGAAACAGTAGATGTTTTCTGTATCACTACTTTTTATTCTGTATTCATGCACTGATGTGCCATTTGTTCCAGTCCATCCTATAAGTGGCTTTGTTAACACACAAATTATTCTGTCAAGAGTTGAGCTTTTACAATGTGTGAATGTTCATACTAGAAAGTGTGGGATAAATAAAATCCCAGTAAAGTGGGGTAGAAATCAAAGTCCTTTACTTCAAGAACAATAGACACTTATTTGCATAAACATTCTTTTACTCTAACACTACACCAATCAACTGTATATTCCTTGATATTGTTATTTTTATGTGTGTTTGGTGGGGTTTGTTTTTGTTATACTGGGCTTCTGTAAAGTTTTAATTTACCCCTGGGGACAAATAAAAGTACATACACTAATAGGCCACTTTATTAGGTACACCTTGCTAATACTGGGTTGGACCCCCCTTTTTGTCTTCAGAACTGTCATAATTGATCATGGCATAGATTCAACAAGTTGCTGGAAACATTCCTCAGGGATCTTGGTCCATATTGACATAATAGCATCACTAAGTTGCTGGAGGTTTGCCCATTCCACCACATCCCAAAGGTGCTCTACTGGACTGAGATCTGGCGACTATGGAGGCCATTTGAGTATAGTGAACTCACTGTCATGTTCAAAAAAACAGTTTGAGATGATTTCAGCTTTGTGACATAGAACATTACCCTTCTGGAAGTCGCCATCAGAAGATAGGTACACTGCGTTCATAAAGGGATGGACACGGTCAGCAACAATGCTCAAGTAGGCTTTGGCATTTAATGATGCTGAATTGGTACTAAGGGACCCAAAAGTGTGTCAAGAAAATATCCCCTGCACTATTACATCACTACCACCACCAGCCTGAATCACTGACGCAAGGCAGTGTGAATCAATGCTTTCATGTTGTTGATACCAAATTCTAACTGTACTATCTGAATGTCACAGCAGAAATTGAGACTCATCAAACCATTCGACATTTTCCAAATTTTCCATTGTCCAATTTTGATGAGCCTTTGCAAATTTGTAGCCTCAGTTGGCTGTTCTTAGCTCACAGGAGTGGCAACCGGTGTGGTCTCCTGCTGCTGTAGCACATTTGCTTCAAGGCATGACACATTGTGTTTTCAGAGATGCTCTTCTGCATACCTCGATTGTAATGAGTGGTTTATTTGAGTTACTGTTGCCTTTCTATCAGCTTGAACCAGTCCGGCCATTCTCCTTTGACCTCTGGCATCAACAAGGCATTTTCACAGACAACTGCCGCTCACTGGATATTTTCCTTTTTCAGACCATTCTCTGTAAACCCTAGAAAGGATCTAGCTTGAAAATACCAGTAGATCAGCAATTTCTGAAACACAGTTGAACGAGTGTGCCTAATAAAACAGCCAGTGAGTGTATCAACCCATTTACAAAACATATTTTGTATTTTATTCCTCAGAGATGTGGTATATTACATTTGGGGTGTTTCCGTTTCCCTTTGATTACAATTGCTATTACTAAAATCTGTATTAGATAATTGATGTGTATTCATTACATAATTCAATTCCTCTTCATTTTGTACAGCTGTCAGAGTGGTGCAGAGTCAATAACCTGCTCCTCAACACCACAAAAATGAAGGAAAATGAAGGAGCTTGTTATTGACTTTAGAAAAAACAAAACTGACATCCAGCCACTTATCATTGGCGGGGCCTGTGGGCATTAAGTTGGAGGATGCCCCTGACCTGGAGCGCCAATACCAAGGAGCTGCTGAAGAAGGAGCAACAGAGACTGTATTTTTAGAGAATCCTCAGAAAGAACCATCTCCCCAAAAATCTGCTGCTTGCCTTTTATCAATTTTCCATCGAGAGTGTGCTCATGTACAGACTTTGTATGTGGTACAGCAGCTGCACTTCCTCAGAAAGAAAGCGCTCCACAGGGTCGTCAGGATAGCGGAGAGAACAACTGGCTGTACCCTCCCCACTCTGGAACAAATCTACACCTCCCGATGACGCAAAAAAGCAATAGACATTTCACAGGATTCATCACATCCTGGTCATTGCCTCTTCCAGCTTTTGCCATCGGGCAAGAGATACAGAGCAATGAAAACCAGGACAAACCGCCTTAAAAACAGCTGTTATCCAAAAGCAATCATGGCCCTGAACTCAGAATAAAACTGCTCCGTATCATTCTCTAAATGTGCAATATAGACCTTAAATCAACCAGTGCAATTTGTACATTTAACCAGTGCAATTTGTATATATGACAAGTGTAATTTGCATATATTTGTAATGTACTTTTATTACTATTCCTTTTCTTGTTTTTTAACTCTTATACCTTACACTGAGTCGACAGCACCTTCAATTTTGCTGTTCTTTTGTAAAAGTGACAATGATAATAAAGATTTATCTACTGTATCTATCTATCTATCTGTATAGCACACTTCACTGGGTTCAGACTCAGAGCACTGCAACAACCTTACAGCTATAATAAAAATTGCATTATGTACTATACATATAGTACATAGAAATACAGATAAGGTTAAACATAACACAAACACACTTTATCCATTTCAGGGTTGTAGATGTAATGGGCATCAGCAATGGGTGTAAGGGAGCAACATGCTCTTGGATAAGGCACCAGTCCAGTGCAGGGCGCAAGTAACACACACACCCTCCACACTCACATAGGGCCATTTTCGAATCAGTCTAATATACATGTTTATGCAATGTGAGTGTCAAAGAAAATAATTTAATTAAAAAAAAAAAAAAAAACTTAAAGGAATACCCTAACCAAAGATGATATTATTTTATTTTAACCAGAGAAAAATGTCTAATCTTCTATTTTTGTAGACAAACAATATGTTGAATATTCAGACTCAACTGGGTCCTGTGCTGACCAATTCTGAACAATGTATTTTTTCTTCCTATAGACTAGAGTTGCAGTGATATTTGTTGTTTGTAGCCCTCACACCAATGGGTCAGTTCTTAGTATTAGCTATAATGGGAGGTAAGTGCACATGTGTAAGCTAAAATCTAGTGCATTTGGTGTTGCATGTCTAGGTTTTATCTAGGTTAATAAAGATTATCCCAAACCATCATTCAAATTAATTTCTACTATATTCCATTTTTAACAGGTTGAAATGAGACTGAAGGGCTTCCAAACAAACAGAAACCAATAGAATCCACAAGCAAGTCACAAGTCTCCCCCTTCACATTTGTTGTGCTACTGCTTTCCATTATGGTGAGAAAGCAAACAAGCAACTGTTGAGACAAAGAGTGAGAATGGAAATAGAGAAAGGAATCCTAATAACAGAAAAGAGAATGTATGCTGTACATTTGATAACCCACCTCTCCACATTTAAAAAATCAGTCAGCTAAATAAGAATAGAACATTAAAAAACGAGAGGAAACCTCCAGCGCTCTGCATAATATGCAAAAAAAAGTTTAAAAGTAAATCTGCAAATTCTGAGCTAGTGTAATCTGAAATTAGGTTCAGAATTTTGAGGAAACATTCATGTTTCTGATTCTTTAAACTAAATTTTTTCCAAATGTTTTGGAGTTTAACATCCCTACTAAATGTGGTACTTAACAGTGGAACGAATATAAAATTTAACAGCCTATTACATTTAATCGACCCACCCTTGAAATTCATTTATGTAACAGGTGGAATCCCCCCTTAAATGTAACATAAAGAGGGATTTCAGTCACTGGGGGGCCCTAAGGGAGAATGAATGTGTGTTGAGGGTGCTTCAAAAAGCCACACTGTAAGAAGCACTTTGATTTTAATAGTATATTTTAAATAGTATAGATTTCAAGTATATTTTAATGTCACAACTTATAGTTTTAGATGTTTACATTATTTATAAAACAGTAGATAAAGTAAATGGCCAGTCTTTCAAAAAATATGGCATGAAATGATAACATAACTTTAAATACATTAAGTTTGCATTTAGAAATTTCCATTCATATTTAGGCCAAACAGATTTGCCAAGGAAACAGTGCATTAGCAGAGTAATTAAAAAAATCTAGAGAATGTAAAATAGGCCGAGAAATTTTTTTTTTATTTTTCAATCTATACCCTACTGCTTTTCATGCTTAGAGTATAGTTTTCTGCAGCTTTAAGACAGTTGAGCAGTTAAAATAAGGCTTTAAGTGTTAATGCTGCTAGTTTAAGAAATTTGAGATATTTAGTGAAAATATAATTAACATATTCCTAGCTTAGGTGGCACAGTAGTACAAACTAATTAGCACTGTCACTTTACTGATCCAGCATACTAGTTTTAAATCTAGCACCTTATTGAATGTGTGGAGTTTACATGTTCTCTTTGTGCCCGTCTGCTTTTAGTCTAAATTAGAGTAAGTGGGTTTGAGAATGACAGCAAGTATTATTACTTTGCAAGTGAACATATCTGCTTGGAGATTAACCATGAACTGTTGCCTAAACCAAACAACATTTCTGTGAGACCATAAGAGAAAGTAAAATGGAATTGTGATGTCATAAAGAAAGGCGTTCTCTGCAGGATTGTCCTTGTCAGAGTTAGAGAGAGGTGGCAGCTTTGGCCATGGGTATTACACAAAATTAATTTTTCAAATCGGTAGGGAAATCTTCCTTCTAACTTTAACACAAGGGGACTCTATGCGAGGTGAAATTGTGTTTGGAGCAGTCAAAAACTCACAGTTTGAAAAGCAGTTTGATATTAATTTTTAAGCCATTTTTTTAAATGTGATCATTTATTCTTTCTATTGTATACAGTAGTTTATACTATTGTAAGTAAATAAATTATTTGAAAGACTGGCTGACAAGCTTAGTATTTCCGCTATTATAAACTTTTGCATGTAGAAATTAACACTCAAATTTGCCCAAAAAAAAGAATACACCAGTAGAATGATACAAAAAAATCACAAAATATAAAATGTGCTAAGAAAGAACATTTTTATCCATACTATAATGTTTTTCATGTTGAAATATTATTTTCTGCAGCTTTAAGATAGTTAAGCAATTGTGTGAATGTTAATTTAAGAAGTTTGTTATATTTTTAAAATATAGTGACCATATTTTAGCCAAGATCCACAGTAGTGCACATCAATTAGCACTGCCACTTTACTGATCCAACATACTATGTTCAAATCCAGCATGTGATTTTCTGTGTGAAGTCTGAATGTTGATCCTGTGTCTGTTTTTCTTCTGGGTACTCATGTTTGGTTAAATGGTCCCATGAGTGGACCCTGCGAAGTACTGGTGCCCTGACCAGGCTCTTTTTCTCCATTGTGCCAAGAACTGCCAGAATAGGCTCTTGCTCCCTACTCCTCTGAATTGGAGATGGTGCGAACATAACAATGACTATTATTAGTTTACCATTGAACATATTTTGTTGTCTAATTATACATTTCCAAAAAAACAATAAGAGAATGTAAAATGGCACTGTGGTACCTAAGAAAAGTTTGAATTTTTCTTCTGAAATGTCCTTCTATTCACAGACAGAGAGGTGGTAGCCTTCTACATTCGATTTTCATAATGCTCAAATTATCCTTGAGTATTGCTTACAATCTGTTTGTGTGTGTCAAATACAAAAGTCGGAACCTAAATACGAATTCACTAACAATCCAAGTCAGTTTCCTGAATTTCTGTATTACTGACGCATAACAATATACTTCAGCTTGTTTTTATAGTCTTCAGTTTAAAAAAAAAGTTTATCTGAGTTTCTTATAAAGCACAGTTTTAGCAAATGGGCACCACAAGCTCCATGTCCTTGACTCCTGTGCCATACTTGTGCAAATCCGCTGAACAGCGGATTGCAGTATTCCATAGCTGCAAGTTCAGGTAAAGATCAATGGCAAGAGGAATATGACATCCTATGCATACAATCTTAACAAAACATGTACAATGAGAAACAATCATCAATTCCTAAGTAACAAATTTGACATAATTATAAAACCGTGATTTCAAAAATGATGTTGACTATTCTCGCAACAAACAAGAAAGAGTGTTTACCAAATGTGTGAGAAATTCATGCATTAAAAATTAAAATTTTAATTACTAACTTTGTTCGGGATAAGCACAATCCCATGCCAAAGTTCAATTCCTGCCACCAGTATTGTGAATCTGCTGTCTCCAGCACAGATTTGTTGAAAGCTACAGCCAATCCTGACAACATCAGATGAAACAAAAGAACCACCTCAAGACAGGACAGTTTAAGTCAATAGCACTTCATGAAGTGCGTCACTTGAGATTGAATAAGTATGAGATGCACATAAGTACAGAATGCCAGTGTATGTAATCTCCACATGTGAAGGCACCCTAATCAAGTTACAAGTTTCAACAATTATAGATTATAACACTGGTGTGAGATGGACATAGGAGCTCTTATGTACACTTCCAAAACACTTCCTTTAAAAGTGTTCATTGTATGAGCTACTGGAACATCTATTTATTGTAACAACCCCAAACAACAGTATAAGCTCCTTCCCATACAAAGAAAGTTAAGGTAGAGTGCACTAAGAATAGAGCTCTTTCAAACTTACTTTTAAATTATTAATACTAGTGTATTTGTATTTGCAACTGATACTGCTGCCTGACTGAATTGTCCCAAGACAGTTCAAAAGTGCATCGATGGATGGATTAATAACCTGTACAACATCTCAGGAATTTAGTTAGGTGAAGGACTTGTCCAAGTAGATGCTGCACACTGATATTTATCATAAAGGTTTCAAATCTGATTGGATGAGCTATTCCTTTAACAAAACTACCTTGATTTTCGCAAATCATAAATCATTTCTCATTGATGTGTTCCAGCAATTTTTTAATTCATAACCTAGATTGTGAGAAAATAAATCGTGAGGGAGCAGGCGCAGACCAGAAAATCAGGACTTCCAAGAATGCTATCAAAAAGACCCAATTACATATTCAATAAGTTACATTAGAAAAGTGGCATGAAAATGGAAAATTCCAAAGAAGAACAAGATTCAGTGCACAAATAATACATATGACCAAAAAAAGCAAAGTTTTTCCATTGAAAAATACTTAAAAATAGGTGTTACTTGCTTATTTATCAGTAGGGGATTTCTGCATTCCATTTCCACCAAAGTTTCTACGGTGGCCAGTGCCTGATGAGGACCTGCTTCATCTATCAAAATTAAGGCTGCATTCTCTAGCCTGAAAAACACACATACATTGTTACAAGCGCAATTATTTCATATCCATAATGCACACCATTTTTGCCATGTTTACAATTCCTTTGAATATGTTTAGTCTACATGAGGCCTATTCACATTAAGTATATTACTGACAAACAGGCACTATACATTATAGATAGGTAATTTACTTTTGGTCCATTATTAAAAAAATACTTTTATATTAAATGTGTCCCTTAATTAATTATCTAGAGACATCAACCCCTCTAACACAGGCTATCCCAGGATTTTGATTAAAAACATTCCCAGGTTAAGAGGATATGTGAAAACGTTAAACCATGAATCTCAGGAAAACGGACCTGGTACTTACACAGATAGAGACTTGGTACCATTGTCAGGAATTTACTGGGTTGGCATATGTGAGAACAATACTTGAAAACTGATAGGTAAAGCACTCAAAATTTTACAGAATCCTAAGATATATATGCTAACATTTAAGTGAATGAACTATTCACAAGGGACTCAAGTGAGCAGCAATATTGATTTACATAAATTATTTTCTAAGGTTACCTATTTTTTAAAGTGTATTGAAAGTTTTGAAATGGAATAACATCCCATCAGAAAATAAAAATAGAAAATTAATAAATCTATTTTGCACCAGAGGCAGCCATGTACTAAGTCTGCCATTGCCATAGTTTTCTGTCAGTGAAGAAAGCAGTACACTTTTGGAAAGTGATGATGTAAACCGAAGTGTTTGCAGCTAGAATAAGGCAACAGATTGCTCAGGTATACTGTATTAAATTCTTTTTCCAGTATGGATTTCAGGAAAAAACTGTAATCCACGATACTAAATATTAATTGAAAACTTGCAAACACATTTAAACAGAAAACAGGAAAGAGCGGCATCTTGTGCTGTGTTTGCCTGACAGCAACAGTGGTGAGAGCAAGCAAGAAAAGAAAAAAAAGGTTACAATTTCATTGGTTCAAGAACAGTTTTGCCAAAAAGATCGATTACATTGATAAATGTCAATTCTGAAACTTTGAAACAGTACACTACTCATTTTTCATAGTATTGATTCTATCCATATCAGATGCACTTTCTTGTTTGCTCAGTCTTTTGACAGTGAATTCAGACCCACAGACTACCAGACACACACACACACTAGGGATGATCTGATCGATCAGCCGCGGACAGAAATCAGTCGATTTCCACTTAAAAAAAAAAAGACTAGATCGGTGATCACTAAAAAAACCTATCATAAAATCAGTATTTTCAGCCCCTGCTTTTTTAAGGTTTACAGTAATTTGGTTGCAGTGCTCCTTTACGCAAGGTATTATGGTAGTTGAGCCGGCACATGTCTTTCTTTTTTTCATTTGCAGAAAACTTCCTGGAGTGTAAACAAAGAGCAGCAAGTGGAAGCTTGTTTTATAAGTGAACAAAATGTGATTGGTATATTGGCCTTTACGTTAAAGAATGTGTAGTAATAAACTGAAAAAAGTCAATTGGAGAAGTCATCCTGTACAACTAGACAAACTACAAGGAAAGCTATTTTCATGAATTCAGACCTTTTTACTTTGTCCTTTAAATTAAAATGGACACTGCTTTAGTTTGGACAGCATGTTTGTTTAAAATGCAGCAGCTCACACTTTTAATTAGAAAAAAGAAAAGATAAAGAAGAATTTGAATTTCCTGCTTAGTAAAAAATATGCTTTTTTGTTTTAAGATTTGTACTGTGTTTATTATTTTTTGCTGTGTGTCATACGCCATAAGTTTTAGTGAGAAACAAGCACTACATAATAAAATGTTAATCAGCATTTCATAATTATACCTCAAGTATTATGAATGTCTAGTTGACACAATGAAGAATAAAAAAAAAAACACTTGTATACATATAGTAAATGTCTATTTTAACAGCAAAATGCTGTAGTGCAATTAATGATGTAAAATGATTAAAACATGTACGTGCATGTATATTTATATTTAAACAGCATTTAATTGCCAATATCAATTAATTGATTGTGTGAGAACACATATACACAGTGGTGTGAAAAACTATTTGCCCCCTTCCTGATTTCTTATTCTTTTGCATGTTTGTCACACAAAATGTTTCTGATCATCAAACACATTTAACCATTAGTCAAATATAACACAAGTAAACACAAAATGCAGTTTTTAAATGATGGTTTTTATTATTTAGGGAGAAAAAAAATCCAAACCTACATGGCCCTGTGTGAAAAAGTAATTGCCCCCTTGTTAAAAAATAACCTAACTGTGGTGTATCACACCTGAGTTCAATTTCCGTAGCCACCCCCAGGCCTGATTACTGCCACACCTGTTTCAATCAAGAAATCACTTAAATAGGAGCTGCCTGACACAGAGAAGTAGACCAAAAGCACCTCAAAAGCTAGACATCATGCCAAGATCCAAAGAAATTCAGGAACAAATGAGAACAGAAGTAATTGAGATCTATCAGTCTGGTAAAGGTTATAAAGCCATTTCTAAAGCTTTGGGACTCCAGTGAACCACAGTGAGAGCCATTATCCACAAATGGCAAAAACATGGAACAGTGGTGAACCTTCCCAGGAGTGGCCGGCTGACCAAAATTACCCCAAGAGCGCAGAGACGACTCATCCGAGAGGTCACAAAAGACCCCAGGACAACGTCTAAAGAACTGCAGGCCTCACTTGCCTCAATTAAGGTCAGTGTTCACGACTCCACCATAAGAAAGAGACTGGGCAAAAACGGCCTGCATGGCAGATTTCCAAGACGCAAACCACTGTTAAGCAAAAAGAACATTAGGGCTCGTCTCAATTTTGCTAAGAAACATCTCAATGATTGCCAAGACTTTTGGGAAAATACCTTGTGGACTGATGAGACAAAAGTTGAACTTTTTGGAAGGCAAATGTCCCGTTACATCTGGCGTAAAAGGAACACAGCATTTCAGAAAAAGAACATCATACCAACAGTAAAATATGGTGGTGGTAGTGTGATGGCCTGGGGTTGTTTTGCTGCTTCAGGACCTGGAAGGCTTGCTGTGATAGATGGAACCATGAATTCTACTGTCTACCAAAAAATCCTGAAGGAGAATGTCCGGCCATCTGTTCGTCAACTCAAGCTGAAGCGATCTTGGGTGCTGCAACAGGACAATGACCCAAAACACACCAGCAAATCCACCTCTGAATGGCTGAAGAAAAACAAAATGAAGACTTTGGAGTGGCCTAGTCAAAGTCCTGACCTGAATCCAATTGAGATGCTATGGCATGAACTTAAAAAGGCGGTTCATGCTAGAAAACCCTCAAATAAAGCTGAATTACAACAATTTTGCAAAGATGAGTGGGCCAAAATTCCTCCAGAGCGCTGTCAAAGACTCATTGCAAGTTATCGCAAACGCTTGATTGCAGTTATTGCTGCTAAGGGTGGCCCAACCAGTTATTAGGTTCAGGGGGCAATTACTTTTTCACACAGGGCCATGTAGGTTTGGATTTTTTTTTCTCCCTAAATAATAAAAAACACCATTTACAAACTGCATTTTGTGTTTACTTGTGTTATATTTGACTAATGGTTAAATGTGTTTGATGATCAGAAACATTTTGTGTGACAAACATGCAAAAGAATAAGAAATCAGGAAGGGGGCAAATAGTTTTTCACACCACTGTACATAAATAATACACATATATATTGTGACGGATGGCTGGGACGCCCCTGCACCATATTTACCAGGGGGACGAGGGTGGGAAACCCAGTATCTCCCCCTGGATGTTAGATGGCAGCCTCCCTGGGTTGCAGCGGTGCCTTGGACTCCCCCAGTGCTTCATGAGGGTAGGAGTTCTGTGCAGCCCTGTTGGGTTCTGCAGGCGCCGCCAGGGGGTGCTGCAGCCGGAGCTGTCGGCCCCTTTTGAGCATTAGTCTCGCCACACCCGGAAGTGAACCCGGGTGTCGGCAATCAAGCACCTGGAGCACTTCCGGGTGCCCAATAAAGGGAGCCAGAGACCACCGCTCAGCGGCCAGAGTCGGGTGGAAGGAGGACAAAGCTTGCTGAGGAGAAGTGGTGGTGGTGGAAAAGAGGAGAAGAGTGCTTGGTGTTACTTGTGGACTGTGCTTGGGACTGTGTTGTGGCTGGAGGAATTATGGGGAAGATGTGCCCTCCAGCTGAAGAAAAATAAAGTTTATTTATACAGTGATCCCTCGCTATATCGCGCTTCGCCTTTCGCGGCTTCACTCTATCGCGGATTTTATATGTAAGCATATTTAAATATATATCACGGATTTTTTGCTGGTTCGCGGATTTCTGAGGACAATGGGTCTTTTAATTTCTGGTACATGCTTCCTCAGTTGGTTTGCCCAGTTGATTTCATACAAGGGATGCTATTGGCAGATGGCTGAGAAGCTACCCAACTTACTTTTCTCTGTGTCTCTTGCGCTGACTTTCTCTGATCCTGACGTAGGGGGTGTGAGCAGGGGGGCTGTTCGCACACCTAGACGATACGGACGCTCGTCTAAAAATGTTGAAAGATTATCTTCACGTTGCTACCTTCTGTGTGCAGCTGCTTAGTGAAGCGACATGCTGCACGGTGCTTCACATACTTAAAAGCTCAAAGGGCACGTATTGATTTTTCACTCTTTGTTTTTATCTGTCTCTCTCTCTCTCTCCCTGCTCCTGACGGAGGGGGTGTGAGCTGCCGCTTTCAACAGCTTTGTGCCGCGGTGCTTCGCATACTTAAGCCAAACAGCCCTATTGATTTGTTTGCTTTGCTCTCTGTTTCTGACAGCCTGTGCTCCTGACATGCACTCCTTTGAAGAGGAAGATATGTTTGCATTCTTTTAATTGTGAGACAGAACTGTCATCTCTGTCTTGTCATGGAGCACAGTTTAAACTTTTGAAAAAGAGACAAATGTTTGTTTGCAGTGTTTGAATAACGTTCCTGTCTCTCTACAACCTCCTGTGTTTCTGCGCAACTCTGTGACCCAAGCATGACAATATAAAAACAACCAAATAAACATATGGTTTCTACTTCGCGGATTTTCTTATTTCGCGGGTGGCTCTGGAACGCAACCCCCGCGATGGAGGAGGGATTACTGTAGCGCCTTAATCTTACAATGTATATACATATATACATATATATATATATATATATATATATATATATATATATATATATACAGTGGTGTGAAAAACTATTTGCCCCCTTCCTGATTTCTTGTTCTTTTGCATGTTTGTCACACAAAATGTTTCTGATCATCAAACACATTTAACCATTAGTCAAATATAACACAAGTAAACACAAAATGCAGTTTGTAAATGGTGGTTTTTATTATTTAGGGAGAAAAAAAAATCCAAACCTACATGGCCCTTTGTGAAAAAGTAATTGCCCCCTGAACCTAATAACTGGTTGGGCCACCCTTAGCAGCAATAACTGCAATCAATCGTTTGCAATAACTTGCAATGAGTCTTTTACAGCGCTCTGGAGGAATTTTGGCCCACTCATCTTTGCAAAATTGTTGTAATTCAGCTTTATTTGAGGGTTTTCTAGCATGAACCGCCTTTTTAAGGTCATGCCATAGCATCTCAATTGGATTCAGGTCAGGACTTTGACTAGGCCACTCCAAAGTCTTCATTTTGTTTTTCTTCAGCCATTCAGAGGTGGATTTGCTGGTGTGTTTTGGGTCATTGTCCTGTTGCAGCACCCAAGATCGCTTCAGCTTGAGTTGACGAACAGATGGCCGGACATTCTCCTTCAGGATTTTTTGGTAGACAGTAGAATTCATGGTTCCATCTATCACAGCAAGCCTTCCAGGTCCTGAAGCAGCAAAACAACCCCAGACCATCACACTACCACCACCATATTTTACTGTTGGTATGATGTTCTTTTTCTGAAATGCTGTGTTCCTTTTACGCCAGATGTAACGGGACATTTGCCTTCCAAAAAGTTCAACTTTTGACTCATCAGTCCACAAGGTATTTTCCCCAAAAGTCTTGGCAATCATTGAGATGTTTCTTAGCAAAATTGAGACGAGCCCTAATGTTCTTTTTGCTTAACAGTGGTTTGCGTCTTGGAAATCTGCCATGCAGGCCGTTTTTGCCCAGTCTCTTTCTTATGGTGGAGTCGTGAACACTGACCTTAATTGAGGCAAGTGAGGCCTGCAGTTCTTTAGACCTTGTCCTGGGGTCTTTTGTGACCTCTCGGATGTGTCGTCTCTGCGCTCTTGGGGTAATTTTGGTCGACCGGCCACTCCTAGGAAGGTTCACCACTGTTCCATGTTTTTGCCATTTGTGGATAATGGCTCTCACTGTGGTTCGCTGGAGTCCCAAAGCTTTAGAAATGGCTTTATAACCTTTACCAGACTGATAGATCTCAATTACTTCTGTTCTCATTTGTTCCTGAATTTCTTTGGATCTTGGCATGATGTCTAGCTTTTGAGGTGCTTTTGGTCTACTTCTCTGTGTCAGGCAGCTCCTATTTAAGTTATTTCTTGATTGAAACAGGTGTGGCAGTAATCAGGCCTGGGGGTGGCTACGGAAATTGAACTCAGGTGTGATACACCACAGTTAGGTTATTTTTTAACAAGGGGGCAATTACTTTTTCACACAGGGCCATGTAGGTTTGGATTTTTTTTCTCTCTAAATAATAAAAACCATCATTTAAAAACTGCATTTTGTGTTTACTTGTGTTATATTTGACTAATGGTTAAATGTGTTTGATGATCAGAAACATTTTGTGTGACAAACATGCAAAAGAATAAGAAATCAGGAAGGGGGCAAATAGTTTTTCACACCACTGTATATATATATACATATATACATATATATATCTATATATATATATACATATACATATATATATACACATATATCTATATATATATATATATATATATATATATATATATATATATACATATATATATATACATATATATATATATACATACATATATATATATACACATATATATATACATACATATATATATATATATATACATATACATATATATACATACATATATATATATATATATATACATATATATATATATATATATATATATATATATACATATATATATATATATATATATATATATACATATATATATATATATATATATATATAAATATATACATATATATATACATATATATATATATATACATATATATATATATATATATATATATATATATATATATATATATATATATATATATATATATATATATATATATATAAATAAATATAAATACACATATATACATATAAATACACACATATATGTATGTATTTTTTTTTCTTTTTGGTTGTTGTTAGAGAAATGGTAAAAACTACTGTTTTTAATTGAGCCTTGTTTCAAACAGGTAGGTTACAGAACATACTAAACAATATGACATAATTATGAGAAGCATTTTATTTATGCCATATGTATTATGGATAAATATTTTGTACATATTTTACTAGTTAGATATTTTATTTATTTTAGTATTTTTTGGTCACTGAACAATAAGCCTACAGAATTTCATTTTGTTAATAAAAATGAACAGTTAACATCTGTGGTCTAAGGTTTAATTATAAAAATATACTTTAATATACAACATAAAACTTCAATTTGTCTGGTTATGCAGGAGATTAGTGTAAACAGTTTTTTAAAGGGACAAAAAAAAAAAAAAACAAAATTGGTATCGGTATCAGCAGATTTCCAAAACAGGGAAATTCACTAGCATATACATTTGGCTCTACGGTATTTCAATTTCCCATCCATTTTGCTTTTTATGTCTCAAATATAACTTGGGTTTCAAGTAGACTATAGAAAATAAAAATTAAAAAAAATCATAAACAAAGCAGTCTTTCAGAACTGCCACTCTTTTATCTGGGATGACCGTTTCATTTGCGGATTAAGGACACTGCCGTGTCATCCTTTTAAGTGAGAACAAGTGTACCCAGTATTTTCCAGGGAGGATTAACCAGGGAATGTCCCAGGTCACATTTTGGCTATTATGATGAACTAAAATGACGAACAATTTCAAAATGCAACACTAACATTAATTGGGGACCATATTTAACATTTTTCCATGTGGTGGCTGCAGTTGCATGGAAGATGCAACAGTATCGCTCTGGAGACGGTTACTCTTAAAAACTATTCCACTTGCTGTATACTTGGTAAAGTGATCAAGAATGCTTAATTCTGCAGCATTGTGCTCCTTAACTCCTACCTCTACTGCCAAAAAACAAGATATGAAAAACTTGGTACTACAACCAGCACACAAAGCCTTGGAAAAAAGTACAGATTTTTCTTATTTATTTAACATACAAAAAGCAGTTAGCTTGTTCAATTTTGTAATCACTTACATAAAACAAATACGACTGAAGATGTTTTTTAACAATTTTAAATATAAAACTAGAGTGATCACTTACCTTTCCCTAGTCTCCTGACTAGCCATGGGACCAAGGGCAGTTAAAAGTCGACTAAAGCTTACGGGTTCAGTGCAAGAATCCATAAGCTCCAACAGTCTTTGTTTAGAAGCCAGACGAAAATCAAAATTATTGAACTGTAGTGACTGATAAAGTCCAAGAATCATATTAATGTTTTCAACGTTCATTTCTTTTACATTGTTCAAAAAGATTTTGTTGCTTTTCTCCAGTAAAGGTCTGTAACCATGCTTGACATTACGGAGAAACTGAACTACTCTTCTTGCATCATGAAAGCGGGTGGGATCCATAGTGTCTAAAAGAATAGCGGCCTTCTCTATTAATTTATCCCGAAGTCTTGAAGAGGTAAGGGATGACGTGCATATCATTAGTGAAGACAGAACTCTGCAGGGACATGTAACATAAAACATGAGTAATCCACTGAAGAAAACCACACAAATCAAAAGCATGATGAAGTCCCAAAACAAATTTTGTACTATTTTCATATAAATGTGGTAGATGTTAGGTAATTATGAAATATTTCATATCCATCTTTTGAGAAGGGGAAAGTTTTAAAGTACAATCTTTAAAGCAAAGGAAACAAACACAAATATTTTAAGAAAGTAAACACCTTGACTGTACCCAGGAGGATAAGTACATGAAAACTATTTTCTTGTAACTCTGTTTTACTGTAATAAACAAGTGAGAAACAACCAGAAATCAACTTAGATGCAACTTTATACCATGGCAATAAGAGTGAAGAGTACAGGGGAAAAAACAACTTGTTATACATTGTGGTTCAGATTTTCACATGACACGTGTGCCTTTTATTACAACAAACCTATCAGAATTAAAGGCTTCCCTACAATCAAAATTCTTGCAGAATTAAGCTTTTGCCCCTTTATCTCCACAATTTGTTTTCTCAACTTAAAGTAGCATTTGAACACATGACTGTCTAAAACTGTGTGCATCATTTTATCACCGAACCATTACGGCACACTGCACGATAACATGCAGTGAATACGCTTGACTTGAGCATTCCTAGTTTTCATCCTCTTTCTCTGTACGTTTAGCATTCATTTGCTCAGAGGTTGATGAAATTGCTGCTTCCTGAGCAGCTCTTCTTTTCTCCACCCTAGCGGCCCGCTTCTTCTCTTCTTTCGTCGGAATTTTTACATGTTAAAACTGATAAAGTCAGTGTTTGTGTTGCAATTACTTAGTATGTTTTCCTTAATTTTTCACTTAAGCTGGCACTTGAGGCAGATTGAACACTTAAGAATAGATTTATGATATGAAGAGGAAGAGGAAGTGAATGCAAAGGTGGTAGGAATGAGAACAGCGCTTCTACGTATGCGCCACACGGTGCCCTGCTGGCCGCTGCCGAGAGTTGATTCTACAATAAAATAAAATAATAAAAAGAGGAATAACCTTGCAGGTCAATCATCGCCCACAAAGCAGATAGTAAACGTCACATAGTATATGTGAACTAAATTTCAGGTTAATAGGTCAAACAGTTTGCGAGCTACAGGTGATTTAAAATCCTGGACAGACAAACGGACAGCCACGGTAGTGTATTATATAAGAAGAAATGTAATTTAGTCTCTGAAAGTGCTTGAATACTTTTTCATGTCCTTTTTTTTTTTTGTTTTAAACATTTTATTGAATTTATTAAAAGCAAGTAACATTCCATACAACAAAGTCAAACTAAAAAAAACTTAAGTTCAAATTAACCCCCACCCATGAGAAAGACAGCAAGGCCAACAGTCAGAGTAAAAATTTAAGAGTAGAAAAACAGGGGGGAGAAAATACTTTTCCCCAATTTAAGTGCTTATTCTAAAATGTTCTTGATTTGATCCTGCCAGGTTTTAGAAAAGTTTTGCACAGATCCTCTAAGTGACAATTCATTTTTTTTCCAATTTCAAATAGTATATAACATCAGTGGCCCATTGACTTAAAAGAGGTGGGTGATGATTCTTCCAGTTGAGCAAGATAAGTCTACATGCCAATAGTGAAGTAAAGGCAGTTACAGTTTGTTTGTCCTTCTCCACTTTAAGCCCATCTGGGAGTCCACCAAACACAACTGTTAATGGATTAGGAGGGATTTTGACACCAAGGCTATCTGAGAGGCATTTAAAGATTTTAGTCCAGAATGATGTTAATTTGGTGCAGGCCCAAAACATGTGGCCTAGTGAGGCTGGAGCTCAATTGCAATGTTCACAGGTTGGATCTTACTCTGGAAACATTTTTGACAATTTTAAACAAGACAGATGTGCTCGATAAAAGATTTTAAGTTGAATAATTGTATGGTTTGCGCATATGGAGCTTGAGTGAATTCTGTGCATGGCTGCCTTTCATTCCTTTTCTGAAATGCTGAGTAAGAGATCCTTCTCCCACTGTACTCTAGGATCTTTGAAAGGAAGGGACTTTAAGATGTTTTTATTTATTACAGATATTTTCATGTTCTTGAAAATAATATTATTCCTATTATAATAAATTATCATTTATATACTAATTACATTCATAACGTTTTTGCTGGTAATAGTACATTTAAAAAATATTGTTAAATAGAGTACAATTTTCTCAGTTAACAATGAATAAAACAGACTTAAAGTCAGAGGGAAATGACCTTTGTCTACCTTAATGATAGGGTGGGACAGTGGAGCAACGGAGCACCTGACAAACTGGGTTCAAATCCCAGGATCTGGAGTTTCTGTACAGTTTATATGATCTCCCATTATCTACATTATATTTCCCCCAGGGTAATCAGGCCATAGATCTGCATTTTAGGTGAATTATTATTTCTGAACTATCCCAGGATTCATGTATGAATGGGCCCTGTAATGGATTAATACCTAAACCAGGGCTAATTGTTGCCTTGTGACCAGTGCTACTGGGATAGTCTCCAGTCCCTAAAGCCTTCAATTAGATTAAGTGTGACTAAGAATCTTAAAGCCTTTGATATTAAGGTTTTAAAAAGTATAAAAATTGGCATACAGCATTGGCTTTAAATAGCCTGAAATTTAAACTAATAATGAGAACAGGAGGATAGCCTCCTACAAAAGGTTTAAAAATGTGAGGCCATTCATTTAGTTTATTTATAGTTATCAAAGTACAAATTTTCTTAAAATATCAAAAATAATACATTTTTACAATGTCCCAATAGGTAATCTGTAAGACATAACAATGGCCATAAGTTAGATATCATGTTTTGCTATTTTTCTATTATAAACATATTCAAAAATCACAAACCCAAAATCAAATTACAGTATATTATTTTTACCCTATAAGACTATCCATTCAGTTATCACTTACACTCACATTTTTTAATAAATGTGTATTTTAGAGTAAATGCACTACATGAAATAAACACTGTATTTTTTACATTTATTAAAATTAATTTTGAAGTAGAATATTTTGAATGCTGCCTATTCAATAAAGTGCCAGAAAAGGAATCCACTGTTCAAGTTTAATTCTATTTAACTTTAATTCTATTTCATTCTAAAAATATACAATCTTTGCTTTATCTATAATGAACATGCAATAAAATCAAAGGTTTAAGTCTGACAACACATCATATATTTTAATGTAAAATAAGTTCATTCAACCAAAAAAAAAAAGAAAAAAATTAATGAATGTAACCTATAATTCTTTTTGTTAATACACACCCTTTAAAAATAGCAAAAAAAACTGAATTTTGTTTTACTTTAAGGAATATGAAAAATATTTAATGAAAGATTATGAAATGTTCTTAATATTTACCGAGCTTCCCTAATGTAGTCCAGTCTTTCGCTGAGAATATTGCAGATCTTTCCCATTACCGGACTGTGATGTAACTGCTGGTCATTTAGGCACACAGCAAACTTTGACAGTGTAGGCATGCTCAGGCTGTGAATGCAAAAGTTTGTAAGAAAATGTTGCAGGTTTTCATCCTCAAATCTCTAAAAATATCAAACTACCCTAGCTCACACAAACCTAAAACAATGAGATTGAAAATATGGATAGATTGCAGCATAGGAAAGAACACAGATCTGAAAAGCCCACGTTAGCTGTACGAATTTCATAATCAGAATTAGCTGAAAAGTTGTGACTTCATCAAGGCATTTCTTCATGGTTTTAAAAATTCAGGGCTTCAAATTTAACCAAGGCTCAATGGTGCATAGTGGAATCTTTTCTGTGTTGAAGTCTACAGTATAGTATCAATGCTTTTTAACATTTCACCACTTACAAAATGAAACTGCAAGTAAAAATAAGTAAGCATGAAAAGAAAATACCTGGAACTGATGTTTTTACTAAAGATGCTTAAGGTGTAATTAAAATGTTCTTTCCAGCAAAAGTTCATTCAATAAACCTGCTCAAACTCCATGTTTTTAAATATAAATGAAGTATACAGTAATCCCTCCTCCATCGCGGGGGTTGCGTTCCAGAGCCACCCGCGAAATAAGAAAATCCGCGAAGTAGAAACCATATGTTTATATGGTTATTTTTATATTGTCATGCTTGGGTCACAGATTTGCGCAGAAACACAGGAGGTTGTAGAGAGACAGGAACGTTATTCAAACACTGCAAACAAACATTTGTCTCTTTTTCAAAAGTTTAAACTGTGCTCCATGACAAGACAGAGATGACAGTTCCGTCTCACAATTAAAAGAATGCAAACATATTTTCCTCTTCAAAGGAGTGCGCGTCAGGAGCAGAGTCTGTCAGAAAGACAGAGGAAAGCAAACAAATCAATAGGGCTGTTTGCTTTTAAGTATGCGAAGCACCGCGGCACAAAGCTGTTGAAGGCGGCAGCTCACACCCCCTCCGTCAGGAGCAGAGAAAGAGAGAGAGAGAGAGAGAGAGAGACAGAGTTTGTTTTTCAATCAAAAATCAATACGTGCCCTTCGAGCTTTTAAGTATGCGAAGCACCGTGCAGCATGTCGTTTCAGGAAGCAGCTGCACAAAAGATAGCAACATGAAGATAATCTTTCAGCATTTTTAGACGAGCGTCCTTATCGTCTAGGTGTGTGAACAGCCCCCCTGCTCAATCCCCCTACGTCAGGATCAGAGAAAGTCAGCGCAAGAGAGACAGAAAAGTAAGCCGGGTAGCTTCTCAGCCATCTGCCAATAGCGTCCCTTGTATGAAATCAACTGGGCAAACCAACTGAGGAAGCATGTACCAGAAATTAAAAGACCCATTGTCCGCAGAAATCCGCGAACCAGCAAAAAATCCGCGATATATATTTAAATATGCTTACATATAAAATCCGCGATGGAGTGAAGCCGCGAAAGGCGAAGCGCGATATAGCGAGGGATTACTGTATTATAAAGCACAACAGTATTGGTTTAGTATTTAGCATTATTTTGATTCAAAAATATGATTTAAACAGTATTTCAACTAGAGATAGCATCATGTCGATTCCCTTGTCATTAATGGCAGAAAGCAGGGAACGATGCACCTTTACAAGCACCTAACAGGAATCATCTGTCAGTCTACAGCATTGATATTTTCATCCAGTAGTTGCAGTGGTTGTTTAACCATGTGATTTAGAGTTGTGTGCAAAAGTATTAAATTTCCTTGAAAGTCACCATAATTATCTGCATGACAAAACATCTGTGCACATATTAACCCATTCAGTACACTCGACCCTTGATATATGACCGGCCTGACATGCGAATAACTTGCTTTACGACCAAAATTTTTGTTTTGAATTACGACCAACATCTTGTGTTACGACCCGAATGTGGTCACGTGTATCCACTTGTGCGATTGTAAACAAACAGCCGAGAGCGTTTGTAAATATCAGTCGGAGCCCAGATACATGTGTTTGTGGACGTAATTTCGGTCAGTGCAGTGATTTATATAAATTATTTCGATAATTGCTAAGGAAGGAAGCGAAGGTAAAGAAAGCGATCACAATCGAAATGAAGAAGGAAATTGTGTTGAAATATGAGAGTGGTGTTCATGTGACCAATCTCAGTAATATGTACAGCATGTCGAAATCCACCATCTCGACAATTTTACAAAGAAAAGATTTGTATAAGGAAACTCCTTCCAAACAATAACCAACTTCCATTTCATTCTCCTCCTCCTTCCTTCCTGCAAGCCAAAGATGTCAACTTAAATGGTGAGTACAGTATGAAATTGTTGTTTCTGGTAGGCTATGCACTTTTTATAACTTTTTGGTTAGTATATTAGAACAATTATTGGTGTTTTTGGTAAATTATGCACATTAAACGACCCTTTTCTATTAAAAAAAGTTAAGTAAGTGTTGCTGTGGGCAGTTCGGAAGACATTAAGGGCATTTCCATTATTTCTTATGGGAAAAATAGTCTTGACTTACAACCAACTTGAGTTACAACCAGCCCTCGCTAACGAATTGAGGTCGTAAGTCAAGGGTCCACTGCATTTTTAATGTGAACTCTTACATTTCCAAAGTCAAAATAAACCATATTCCGTAGACATTTAACTGAAGAAGAAAAACTCAAAAGTTTGTGTTTGCAAGTATTCAAGCCCTACACATGAATACCTTGTTGAGAACCCTTTTGCTGCAATTGCAGCCTTAATTCTTGTGGGGTAACTATATCCCAGCTTTGCACATTGTTCAGGAGTGATTCTTCCCCATTCTTAGAACATTAGAGCATTCTAGACAAGAACAGGTCATTCAGCCCAACAAAGCTCCCCAGTCCTATCCACTTATTTCTTCCAAAAAAACATCCAAGTCGAGTTTTGAAGGTCCCCAATGTCTTACTGTCTACCACACTACTTGGTCTCTTATTCCAAGTGTCTACCGTTTTTTGTGTAAAAACAACTTCCTAATGTTTGTGCGAAATTTACCCTTAACAAGTTTCCAACTGTGCCCCCGTGTTCTTGATGAACTCATTTTAAAGTCACCGTCTCGATCCACTGGACTAATTCCCTTCATAATTTTAAACACTTCAATCATGTCGCCTCTTAATCTTCTTTTGCTTAAACTGTAAAGGCTCAGCTCTTTTAATCTTTCCTCATAATTCAACCCCTGTAGCCCTGGAATCAGCCTAGTCGCTCTTCTCTGGACCTTTTCTAGCACTGCTATGTCCTTTTCTTGGAAGAATTGTTGGAGGTCCTCTAAATTTGTAGGATGTCATCTCTGGCCATTCCAAAACATTCACCTTTCTGTTTTTGAGCTGTTCCTATGTCACTGTCATGTGAACTGAACTTAATCTGATCCCTCACCTAAGACAAATTTGCCTTGGGTGACCCTACTATGGGAAATTGTTCCAAACACCATGACTCCTAGGATTACTGGGTACACAAACCCCTCCAGTGTTATAAAGTGTTGATTCATGGTGGCGGCCAATTGAAATGTCCAACCAAGAGAAGACTTCAGGGCAGACCCTGGACACGCTAGAGAAATTATATCTTCCAGCTGGCCTGGGAATGCCTTGGTATGTCTCCCTGGAGGAGGAGGAGGAGGAAGGGAAAAGAAATGTCTGGGCATCATTGCTATTCCTACAACCCTGATCCAATAAGCAGTATAAATAAAATGGATGGATATATGGATACTACGGTGGGCTGGCGCCCTGCCCGGGGTTTGTTTCCTGCCTCATGCCCTGTGTTGGCTGGGATTGGCTCCGGCAGACCCCCGTGACCCTGTAGTTAGGATATAGCAGGTTGGATAATGGATGGATAGATATATGGATATATTTGGCATAGCATCAATCCTTAATTTTATTTAGCTAAAATTACATTTTAAAAAATGTTAAAATTAACTTTAAATATACTTACTTTTCTAGTCTTGAGTATGCTTCCATTACCAAATGCTGGATTAAGGAATCACAAGGTTCTACATGTAACCTGGATTTAAAATCAAATGTTTAGCCATGATACATTTTTACCACAATACTTATTTCAGCCTTAAAACAAATAAAAAATAGGGAATCCTAAATAGATGCTAAATTTGTTATTTGGTTTTAAACATATCTAGATACAGTATAAGTATCTGCTCTCTGATAAAAAAAAAAAATTCTTGATTCATTCTATCCTATATTTAAAATGGCAGGCTAAATATTTGTTTTACAGCCAATATCAATCTTCATAGTTAAGCAAGCAAGTAAAATGCAAAATGCACTTAGCTAAGTGACTTTCATCTATCAAGCTACAGAACCATTGCACAGAAAACCAAGTTTAAGTCTTTTAAATAGATATTATTCTTTAATTCAAAATAAAACTGTTAAAATAAATTAACTGGATAAATACAACAATTCCAAAAAGGGCTGAATATTTTAAAGGTAAATCAGACATCCTCATTAAGCAAAGCCAACAATTGCCCATAAAAAAAAATAAATAACCATCTAACGACTTGAAAGGCACACATTCAATGAAAACCCTCATATTAAAGCCCTTACATCACATTAGTCTATCAGGGATCCCAAAATCTGCTGCTGTGGGAAAAGCAGTTACAGTAATGAAGACTGCTGCCAAGCACTTGATGAAACAGGTAGAAGGTGTATTAAAAAGAACCAACTGTTTTCTTTCTGAACAATAAGAGAACTGTTTATAAATGTAGTTCGCATCAATGATTTGGGACATAACAATAAAGTATTAAAGTCTAAATACAAGTGTATTATTTAATGCTTGCTTAAAAAGGTTGTCTCTAGACTTTCAAAAGTAGCCTTGCGTAATAAAGCTTAACATTAAAGCTGGCTGTAAAGCAAGATATACAGTGGGACCCCTTGGTGTTAGATTAAAACCTACAATGTCACCTGTTCAGTCCTTGCCATCACTCAATGTGTGACCAGGATACTCTAGTCAGAGAAACGTAGTAATACTTTTAACCATACACTTGTGTACTAAGATTGATCAACAAATCTGTCAGCTTCATAAATAAAGAAATGAGTATCTAAATAAATGCAGTGCAGGTTCTACAGCTATTTTCATGCATTTGATCTTGAATAGGGTGTTTTTACATTGTTACCTGAGTGAATTATAGAGAGTATCCACTAGAATGTCATCATCCATCTGCTCGATTTTATTTTCTGCCAATATACACAAAGTGAGGAACTGAGAGTGACTTCGGATCAGCTCCGATGACCTCATAAATTCTGGCTTTTCTGTTTGTAACTTCCACAGTAGGCCGATGGCATAACTGACATGTTTCACAGAAAGTTTGGCTCTGTTCTTGCCAACAACATCCAAAACCTGCTCTTCACTGGAACATATGGTCAGCTGATGTAGCACCTGATCACTGCTGACAGTCCGCACCTGAAGGAGTCTCTGTGACAAACAGCACAAACTTCTGAGACGCAGCATTGCCAGTTCAAAGCTGAAGGTGCCGTCTATATATGGAAAATGTAGTCTTCATTTTGTTGGAAACTTTATAATGAATTCAAATGTACACCAGCATTAATTGTTAATGCAAACTGCATCATTTGCTATTGGTGTACTTGGAGAGGTTTACCAGTAACCTAAAACAAGAAAGAGATCAGATTATTCATGGCTATTTTTAAAATCTATTTTAGAATAGTTACCCAAATTTCAGATTTCACAATCCCTGGCTAACCTTGAGACACAAGCGAAGGAAAAATTAAATTGCCTTTCTAGACTAGTTAAATTTTTTATCAGTATTTTGAGAAATTGTCAGAAGTGCTTTAAGATTGGTCTAAGGTTAACGTTTCAAATATTACTAATGAAACCCCCATATGCCACCCTTATTTAATTTTGTAACATAATTCCATAAAATTTTGGCTGTTAAACAAAAACTGATTTAAAACAGTAATTTATGTTGTAAAACCTTCAAGGCACACTGTGACACTTTCCATTAATTTCAGAACAGGACTGCCCAGCTCTGATCCTAGAGGGCCACAGTGGCTACAGGTTTTCATTCTGACCATTTTCTTAATTAGTGACCAGTTTTTGCTGTTAATTAATTTCATTGAACTCCATCCATCCATTATCCAACCTGCTACAGTGCATCCGGAAAGTATTCACAGCGCATCACTTTTTCCACATTTTGTTATGTTACAGCCTTATTCCAAAATGGATTAAATTCATTTTTTTCCACAGAATTCTACACACAACACCCCATAATGACAACGTGAAAAAAGTTTACTTGAGGTTTTTGCAAATTTATTAAAAATAAAAAAACTGAGAAATCACATGTACGTAAGTGTTCACAGCCTTTACTCAATACTTTGTCGATGCACCTTTGGCAGCAATTACAGCCTCAAGTCTTTTTGAATATGATGCCACAAGCTTGGCACACCTATCTTTGGTCAGTTTCGCCCATTCCTCTTTGCAGCACCTCTCAAGCTCTATCAGGTTGGATGGGAAGCGTCGGTGCACAGCCATTTTAAGATCTCTCCACAGATGTTCAATCGGATTCAAGTCTGGGCTCCGGCTGGGCCACTCAAGGACATTCACAGAGTTGTCCTGAAGCCACTCCTTTGATATCTTGGCTGTGTGCTTAGGGTCGTTGTCCTGCTGAAAGATGAACCGTCGCCCCAGTCTGAGGTCAAGAGCGCTCTGGAACAGGTTTTCATCCAGGATGTCTCTGTACATTGCTGCAGTCATCTTTCCCTTTATCCTGACTAGTCTCCCAGTTCCTGCCACTGAAAAACATCCCCACAGCATGATGCTGCCACCACCATGCTTCACTGTAGGGATGGTATTGGCCTGGTGATGAGCGGTGCCTGGTTTCCTCCAAACGTGACACCTGGCATTCACACCAGAGAGTTCAATCTTTGCCTCATCAGACCAGAGAGTTTTCTTTCTCATGGTCTGAGTCTCCTTCAGGTGCCTTTTGGCAAACTCCAGGCGGGCTGCCATGTGCCTTTTACTAAGGAGTGGCTTCCGTCTGGCCACTCTACAATACAGGCCTGATTGGTGGATTGCTGCAGAGATGGTTGTCCTTCTGGAAGGTTGTCCTCTCTCCACAGAGGACCTCTGGAGCTCTGACAGAGTGACCATCGGGTTCTTGGTCACCTCCCTGACTAAAGCCCTTCTCCCCCGATCGCTCAGTTTAGATGGCTGGCCAGCTCTAGGAAGAGTTCTGGTGGTTTCCAACTTCTTCCACTTACGGATGATGGAGGCCACTGTGCTCATTGGGACCTTCAAAGCAGCAGAAATTTTTCTGTAACATTCCCCAGCTTTGTACCTCAAGACAATCCTGTCTCGGAGGTCTACAGACAATTCCTTTGACTTCATGCTTGGTTTGTGCTCTGACATGAACTGTCAACTGTGGGACCTTATATAGACAGGTGTGTGCCTTTCCAAATCATGTCCAATCAACTGAATTTACCACAGGTGGACTCCAATTAAGCTGCAGAAACATCTCAAGGATGATCAGGCGAAACAGGATGCACCTGAGCTCAATTTTGAGCTTCATGGCAAAGGCTGTGAATACTTATGTACATGTGCTTTCTCAATTTTTTTTATTTTTAATAAATTTGCAAAAACCTCAAGTAAACTTTTTTCATGTTGTCATTATGGGGTGTTGTGTGTAGAATTCTGAGGAAAAAAATGAATTTAATCCATTTTGGAATAAGGCTGTAACATAACAAAATGTGGAAAAAGTGATGCGCTGTGAATACTTTCTGGATGCACTGTACATCCTAACACAGGGTCATGGGGGTCTGCTGGGGCCAATCCCAGCCAACACAGGGCGCAAGGCAGGAAACAAACCCCGGGCAGGGCACCATCCCACGGCAAGGCACACACACACACACCAAGCACACACTAGGGACAATTTAGGATTGCCAATGCACCTAACCTGCATGTCTTTGGACTGTGGGAGGAAACCGGAGCACCCAGAGGAAACCCACGCGGACATGGGGAAAACATGCAAACTCCACGCAGGGAGGACCCGGGAAGCGCACCCAGGTCTCCTAACTGCGAGGCAGCAGCGCTACCCACTGTGCCACCGTGCCGCCCATTTCATTGAACTGATTTCTTATTTAAGACTAAGACCCTTTAAATAACAGACAAGCAACACTGGTCTTGAAGGGCTGCAGGTTTTTGTTCCAAACCAATTGCTTCAACACAAGTCTTTTATTGCTGATGAAGCACTTATGGCTCAAGTGACATTTTTCTGCATGATTTTAGTTGTCTCGCTTGCTAAGATTTTGAAACCTTAAGTACTTATTTTAGCCTTAAACAGCTAAATTCCCTGTTTTTAATTATTCCTTGTTAGCAATAAGATTCCATTGACAAGGAAACCAGCAGTTCTCCATCTACCTTGTTTCCATTTACACCTATGTGTATTCACCATGCAGTATTTGGTATAATAAAATACCCAGAAGGAAACTGAAGAGAAAGTGAAGAGCTGAAAATGACTCCTCCATTTTAGGCTTCACTTCATTTGGATGATATCATTAGAATGGAAAGAAATCTACGATTTAAGAATGACCTGATATCAGTCAGTCAGACATTTTCCAACCCGCTATATCCTAACACAGGGTCACGGGGGTCTGCTGGAGCCAATCCCATCCAGCACAGGATGCAAGGCAGGAACAAACCCCGGGTAGGGCGCCAGCCCATCGCAGATGACCTGATATTGCAGAGTTAAAACACTAACAAGTCATGATATTAAATAAGACCTAGTATTGGCAAGGATTGTTTTTTAATTAAGCAACTGTGTTGGAACAAAACCCTGCAGCCATTACAGCCCTCCAGGAACAACACAGACCACCCTTAATTTGGAGTAAAGATAGGATTTTGCGGGTTTACCCAAATGGTGAACTTTCACTATCTTAGAAACATCAATCTCACATTTGCCTCAAATTTAATTTAACAACTTGAATGTAATAATGTAGAATAACACAATTTAATTGATAGTTCAAAAAAGGAAAATAACAGTTTCAAACAGCTGATAAAATAATATTTCATTAGAACATAAGAACATTGCAGTTTATATCACGTTGCGCCATATTACCAGGATTCATCTTGGAGATGTCAGCCTCATTAGCAAGTATCCATAGAGTAATACAAATATAAAAAAAAACTCCCTGAGTAAATAAAAGTCTTACAGCCTGCATAAATTGTCAAATTTTTGGGTATTACAATACAAACATTAGATAAGGCCCATAACCTGAAAATTGCTCTGGGGCACTAAACAATGAATGACCCTGCACTCTGAAACCCCTAAGGCAGGGGTCCTCAATCACAGTCCTGGAGGGCCGCAGTGGCTGCAGGTTTTTGTTCTAACCTGGTTGCTTAATTAGAAAGCAATTCTTGCCAATAATTTAATTTCATGGCTTGTTAGTGCTTTAACTCTGCTATGTCAGGTCTTTCTCATATCCGAGATTTTCTTCCCCTTTCTAAGGATATCATCCAAATGATTTGAAGGCTAACATGGATGAGTAATTCTCTGTCCTTCAATTTTTTCTTTTCACTTTCCTTCCAAGTACAGTATTTAATTAAACCCAACAGTGCATGATAAATACATACAGGTATAAATGGTAACAAGCTAAATGGAGAAATGCTGGTCGCTTTTGTCATTTGCATGTTATTGCTAATTAGGAGTAATTAAAAACCAAGAATACAGCTGTTTAAGACTAAAATAAGCAATAAGGGTTCAAAATCTTAACAAGTGAGACAACTAAAGTGAAGCAGAAGTGTTACTTGAGCAATAAGTGCTTCTTATTAAGCAACTGAGTTGGAGCAAAAACCTGCAGCCACTGCGGCCCTCCTGGACCGTGATTGAGGACCCATGCCCTAAGGTCATGCGAAAAGACAATGCACCCCCAGGGATTAACAAAGTACATCAAATCAAATCAAATATGCGGCATTAACATTTTAAACTTACAAGTTGACTGGAGTCCATCAAATTTAATGCTGCATGCATTGTTGAAAAACATTAATATACATCTTCACATACATAAAGAAAAGTTTACATACTTCTGAAAAACTTGCTTAATATCACTGAATTTGAATGAAGTCAATCAGGTGAACAATTTTCAAAGTAATACAGTAATTTGTTTTAATAATACTTCTGAACACACATGGCCTACAGAAATTATTTTATGCTGAATCCTGTTCAATATACACTGCCTGGCCAAAAAAAAAAAGTCGCCACCTGGATTTAACTAAGCAAATAGGTATGAGCCTCCTATTGGATAATTACTGCATGGGCGATTATCTTTCAGCTGGCAACAAGTTATTTAACCCCAACTGGTGCAATGAGTTGCTTCTCATTTCTTAAACAACCATGTCGAAAGACACATCTCGTGGTCGTGGAAAAGATGTTAGTCTGTTTGAGAAGGGTCAAATCATTGGCATGCATCAAGCAGAGAAAACATCTAAGGAGATTGCAGAAACTACTAAAATTGGGTTAAGAACTGACCAACGCATTATTAAAAACTGGAAGGATAGTGGGGACCCATCATCTTCGAGGAAGAAATGTGGCCAGAAAAAAATCCTGAATGATAGTGATCAGCGATCACTTAAACGTTTGGTGAAATCAAATCGAAGAAAAACAACAGTAGAACTCGGGTCTATGTTTAATAGTGAAAGTAAGAGTATTTCCACACGCACAATGCGAAGGGAACTCAAGGGATTGGGACTGAACAGCTGTGTAGCAGTAAGAAAACCACTAATCAGTGAGGCAAACCGGAAAAAAAGGCTTCAATTTGCTAGGGAGCATAAAGATTGGACTCTGGAGCAATGGAAGAAGGTCATGTGGTCTGAGGAGTCCAGATTTACCCTGTTCAAGAGTGATGGGCGCATCAGGGTAAGAAGAGAGGCAGATGAAGTGATGCACCCATCATGCAAGATCTTGGTGAAAAATTAATGCAACACTGGATGGAACTAAATCTTGTGACATTGCAGAAGCTTATCGAAACAATGCCACAGCGAATGCGTGCCGTAATCAAAGCTAAAGGCGGTCCAACGAAATATTAGAGTGTGTGACTTTTCTTTTGGTGGCGACTTTTTTTTTGGCCAGGTAGTGTATCTATAAACAATATAAGAGGAATACTGTACGCAACTTTCACTGGCTCCATACTCAATAACAAGCATACATATCCAATAAACAGTCCTGCCTGCTGTGCTGTCATAACTACCGGATTCGCAATTATTACTTTCCATCTTGCATCAGCACCACACACATCAAAGGAATAATTTACATCATACGGGTATTTTTGCACTTTATTTCAAGTGGATTAGAGCAGTGCTTCTCAGGCTCTAATGTTTTCTCTTATTTTGCATTCAGCAAAGTCCAGTAGTGTTAGATATATCTATTTTGCCCCATCTTTAAATTCTTAACTCTTTCACTTTCTTTTTAAGTCTTTTTTTCTGTGAATTTTGCTCTGGTAATTATATTCCAGTTCTGACAATGAATTAGGCATACAGTAGCTGACTACCAAACAGCAACTATTTTTACCCACTTTTGTGTTTCTTAGCAAATAATGGCACAAATAAATACCACAATAAAAGAAACACAAAAGAATACTAAACGGAAAAAAAGAACTCTTATGCATCTAAATTCATGTGTCATTCAATAAATAAATAGCCCAAACTGATTGAATTGGAAAAAAAAACTAGGAAGTAACAGCTTGTATTATTTAACAAAGGATTCCAATAAAATAAATTGAATGAAATGAAAACCTGTAACCACAGGGAACCATCCAGGACTTGACTTGAGAACCACTGGATCAGAGAATGTTACATGTAAAAAACGGTGAAAAAGCTGAATAACCTGAACACGTTATGGAAATGTATGCTTTCAAAGAATGCCCTTGGAAAATGAAAAAAAAAATAATAATTTTTTTGTTTTGTTACTAATTTTACCAAAGTAGTCATGGTGATGCATTTTCTCTCTAATACATTATCAAATTGACTATAAAATAAAAAGAAAGGTCTGTAACACAAAACTGACAGGTTACCTTTAGTAAAGTGTGCAGATAAGAATCTATTATATTAATTGCAACCCATTGTTCTTGGTCTTTCAAGGACATTTGTGCTACTCTGCACAAACCTCAGCAGGATGATCTATTTTAGAGTACTTTGTGTTATAAGATATTATTTAGAAATGGTAAGTTACAATTGTTTCTAAATGCGTTGTGGAGTGGAACATGCTCCTGCTTTGCCTACAACATAGCCAGGATATGAACTAAATAAGAGAGAAAAATAGTTTGATAAAGATAAATTAGCAGGAATCTCAATAACTGGACAATTTCAGGATTACAGTGAAAAGTAAAAGATGAAAATTAAGCAATGTATTAGTGAGGAAGCAGCCCTATGATCGATTGATCAATAGAAAGATAGATAGGGCACTACAAGTTCTATGAGAGGAAGATGAACAGATAGATAAGGCAAAATATGATCTATCATTGATAGATAGATAGATAGATAGATAGATAGATAGATAGATAGATAGATAGATAGATAGATAGATAGATAGATAGATAGATCATACTTATCTATCTATCTATCTATCTATCTATGAGAAGAAGACTGACAGATTAGCACTTTGAGGTTTACTACAAATGTAAAGTGCCTTATAAATAAAATGAATTATTATTATTATTGTTTATAAGGTGTTATATGATCAATATTAGAGAAGGGTAGACAGATATGGTACTGATAGATAGATAGATAGATAGATAGATAGATAGATAGATAGATAGATAGATAGATAGATAGATATGTGAAAGGCACTATATGATAGATAGATAGATTGATAGATAGATAGATATGTGAAAGGCACTATATGATAGATAGATAGATTGATAGATAGATAGATACATACATACATACATACTGTGAAGAAAAACATTCGTTCCACTATCCATATTCAACCCCATTTAATACCTTATACTGTAAGGCTTATAGGGTCGCAGTGACTGGTGTTTGCCCTCTTAATTAACTAACCCGGCCCAATTCTGACATCCTCGCAAAACCAAAACTAACAGCACGGCAGGAGAATGCAACATTCCAATGAAAATCACAAAATCCACCAAAACATGAAGGCCCTATAGGGAATGCAATTTATTATTTGACGCCACGAATTCTAATCGCAGTTATCAGAGGACTCATGAAGGCCTTCAAGTCAAGGTCGCGGTTATACGATGCTCTTTTAAAACAATCACCTACAGCAGACGTGGATTTAGCAAAGCCCCTTACTGTTCCGACTTCACTGCCACCACGCTGACTTTCAGCTTCCGCCGGGAGGATGTGCAGTACCCACGTGGACATTAACGCGGCTACCTACAACGGCGACAATCTTAGGAGAAACGCGTGAATGTCCTACAGAAAGCATGGTCTCTGCGGCAGAAAACATTCCAAGAGATAAAGGAGCACGAAATTAGAAAATGCGACTCCAACTTCTGGCTCCTTACCTATTTGCCTTCGGTCTCCCGGAAGTTAGTAGTCATGACACTCGAGTAAGGGAGCGTCAATTTTTGTTTGAAATATTTTCAGGGAGTTTTGGTGTAGAATGAAATTGCCTTCAAGGCATATTCTCTTATCTGAACTTAACACAGTTACACTTTGATAAAAAAAAAAAAGATTATGAAGTGACTTGTACCTTGCAAAGAAACCCTAAACTTAAGTATTATAGCTGGAGTGTAGAGTAAGGGTGATGGATTTGCAACATAACCCCTAAGGTGACAGGTCTAATGGCACCGTCACTGATTCGCTTCCAATGTCACCCTGGCTAAATACCCTGTAAAGGTAAAATAAAATATGCTACATAAAACACGTTATTTTACATTATACTATACATGAAAAATGAAATAATAGATATGAAAGCTAAATATAAGATATATTTGAAAAGCGCTGTAATATAGACAGGTAGATAGAGTTAAATTGACACAGGTGTCATCATCGCTAACCTCTATAAAAAGAAATCTAAACTCAGGTGACAAATAAAGCAAAAGATTTCATTGTTTTGCGTTATTACAAAAGTCAGCAAACATTCAGAAACCATGTAAGGAAAAAATAAGTTTACCCTTCCAAACTCAGCAGTTATGAGCAGAGTATTTAGCAGCCAGAAGTTATTAATCAAATGCACAAGATAGGTTAATTACCAGAAAGAGTGATTACCCCAACAAAAAATTAAACTTTTGGAAGTTTTAGGGTTGCCAGATTAGAAAATTAGAAATAGGGGACACCTTAAAATCTCTCTCAATATTACTATATATATAAATTTATACATGCCCCCTACACACCCAGACCAATATATTATATAGAGACATAAGTGAAAAACATAAAGCAAGAATTTTAATGGGTCATGAGGAAAACAAAAGTAAAATCATTTGAAAATTATTTAATACAAGCTAAATAAAAATTCTGTAAAAGTGAAATCATTTGAAAATATTTATTTAATACAAACAATAGAGAAATATTATTATTATTATTTAATACAGGCAGTTAGAAAAAAAGTGGGCCGTGGCGAGTAGTAACAACACACATTGTTCACGCTGTATGTTGCAATGCTGATCCAGAACTGCACATCAGCATGGCTGGAGAGCAAAATGGTAAGAGTGTTGCTGTCCTCAGCGAACCATAGCAACTGAACAAGTTTTAAACAGGCAGCAAACACTAGTTTCCTCATTGCATTTGGGTTATTTTCATCAAGAGAATCTGAGAAAAGAAAGTATAATTACTTATAAAGTTACAACTAAGTACCATAAGAAGGTAGTAAAAATATATTTTTATTATGAAATTTGAAAATGAACAAAATACGGGACATTTGGCTGTCCCTGAAAGGTCAGTACAGGACAGGGGACAAAATCATCAAATATGGGACATGTTCCGTATACAGTATAAGGGACGTCTGGCAACCCTAGGAGGTTTGGTGTTCTGGTGCACACAGAGTTGTGTTTGCATCATGCCAAGCAGAAAGGACATCCGCCATGACCTCAGAGAAGCAATTGTTGCTGCTCATTAATCTGAGAAGGGTTATAAAATTTGAAATGCACTATTCTACTTTGCAAAGTTCCCAAATGGAGAGCTTTCAGGACAGTTCTCAGTCTCCCCAGGAATGCACACCCCAACAACTTAAGCTCAAAGCCAGACTGTTTAATGTTCAAAGAAATCATGACAAACATCAGATGACCTACGGACCTTGGTGAACATGCTCATACTGTATGTTCACATTCATGGGCATTGTAGTGGGGGGAAAAGAGTAATGATTACATAGGGTCCACTGGGGAAGGGGGGGGGGGGGGGAGCTCAAAGCCTAGAATGAAAAGTTTGTTTTTCGAGAGGAAGGGGTCCACAGAGACTGCTTAAATATAGGTCCCAGACTTGAGTGCTACACCCGTGTTCATGTTCCTAACATTAAAATTAGAAAAAGACTGAACAAGTATGGCTTTTATGAAAGATCAGCAAGGCAAAAGCCCATTCTCTTCAAAATGAATATGGCAGGACGGCTTTTAACAAAATATGACAGCACATCTTAGGTTTACCCAATTCCATCTAAATGAACCACATATGTTCCGAAACAATATCCTTCAGACAGAGGAGATGAAGGTGGAGATATTTCGTCAGTTTTCACGGGCCATGTTTGGCGAAATCCAAACATAGCATATTGCCCAAATCACCTTAAACCAACTGTCAAGCATGGTGGTGGAGGGATAATGTTTAAGCTTGTTTTGCAGCCACAGGAGGCAATAAACTTCTAGTCATCAATACAATCATGAACATCACTTTATACCAAAATATTCCTGAGATAGATGTGAGGCCATCTGTCCAACTGCTTAAACAGGAATGGAGTAGGATCATGCAACAGGACAATGAGCCTAAGTACACTAGCAAATCAGTATCTAAATGGCTAAAAAAATCAAGGTGTTGCAATGGTGCCAAGTCAAAGCTCAGAATTCAGTCCTACTGAGATGCTGTGATGAGATTGTAAGAAAGCTGTGCAAAAACAGATGCCCCGAAACATCAATGTTATAAAGCATTGTTATAAAGAATATCGGGACAAAATTTCTCCAAAATACTGCAAGAGTCTTACAAACTTCTACAGAAAACATCTACTGCATGTTATTGCTGCTAAATATAGTTTTACTAAATTATAGGGTGAACTTATCGTTTCTAACATTGCATTTATAGAAGTTAGTGATAACAATGCAATTCTTTTTCCGCCCCTGATTATTAAAATCACAGAACTGAAGGAGAGTGTACTTTCTTTTTCCCATGACTGAACATAGGAAAGGCAAATTATAAGACAGATAAAGGTAATACAATCATGAACACCACTCTGTACCAAAGTATTCTTGAGGCAAATGTTTCATCTGTATAAAAGATAGATAGACAGACAGGTAATGCAATTGGACAAAACATTAGTTTTCTTGACTAAGCACACAAGTTAGACATTGTCGTTGATATCGATATATTTTTTAAAGTACAAATTATAAAACTTTAAAATAAGAAAAAAGTAATAAAAATAAATTAAAAATTAAAAGGTAGTTTCAGAAATATGGAGGATGCTGAGAAATTAATCCATGTGTTTGTTTCTAGTAGGATTGTCTACTGCAATTAATTATTTTCCTAGTTGTTCAAACTGTTCTATAGGCAGCTTTCAGCCAAGTCAAAAGGCAGTAACAAGAGTTATTATGAAACTAAAAAAAGTTGACCTGTTGACTCCTGCTCTTATATTGTTACACTGGCTTCCAGTTAGCTTTAGGGATGATTTCATAATTCTTCTCCTTACATATTAAGGCTTAAATGGTCAAGACCCTGCTTTCAAATCTGCACTTATCATTACCTACAAACCACAGTATGTATTAAAATCTCAAGATGCCAGCCTACTAAAGATTCCAAGGGCTAACAAAATAATGGTGTGAGAACAAACATTTAGCTACAGGCCCCAAAACCTGTACAACAACGCTGTTTATATGAGACAGGCTTTACATGTAGGTTGAAGACTCACTACTTTAGTCTGTCTTACCCTGATCGGAGCTGCTGATCGGGTGTGCATATTGCATCTCTGTGTATTAGTCATTTGTATAAAATATAAATAATACAGTAATCATGAACCACTGCTAATCCTCCTCTATTCTTTCTCTCTTCTTGGCATCTTGCTGTGGTGCTTGATGCCACTACTCTATTTCCAAGCTGTTTTCCTTCCTGTGGCAAGACATACAGTATGTGGTATTGAGAGCCTTGGAATGAACTGATGGAAATAATCTTTCATCATATTAAATTGCCCAGCCATGACTTTACTGTAGAATGTCCAGGAGGTGGTGGGTGGCTAGTTTGCTGAGGACTCCAGTACTGTGACTCGGTCTAACTTGTTTTTTAACTTTGTCTGTTATAACTGACCATTGACCGACCACCCAGAGGTTTATTTTCTCCAGGATTGCTGCTGACTGGAGTTTTTGTTTTCCTTTCTTCTCTGGTCAACTGGCCATAGATCAACAACGGTATTAATGGACAGATATTGTTCAGTCCTGTTGATATTAATCAGATTGGAACTGCTTTGTGTTACCGTATTTTTAAGTAAAACTGTGTCTTTATGTGTATGTGTTATGTAATTTCTCATTTGTAAAGATTGTAATTGCATCTACCTGCTTTTCACAGTACTCTGAGTTTGCACTCTGTGAAGAGTACTATACAAGAACAAACTGAATTGAATTTAATAGACAGAGAAGTACTTTATGATCAATTGATAGATGCCTCACAACTGCAAAGTCCAGGGGCCTCATGTACAAACAAAAATGTTGTGTACACCCATGTGCACGCTCACTTTGAGATATATAAAAACTAAAATTTGTGTAAAGCTACGCACATTTTCACTGCAGCCTCACACCATGTGTATACACTTTTCTGCTCTGTTTTGCAAACGGGCAGCACGCAGCATCAAAGCAGCACTACTGTTTCTGTGAGGTTTCTCAGTCTTTTTTAGATTAGCATCCATGATGTGGGAATTATCAAATACACTGAAATTAATTGCATATCATTTACAAATTTAAGGCAGTTGATTGTAATCATTCTGTAACAATATACTGGTGCATGGAATGACCACTCTATTCCAGTTACCATAGCTGCTTTAGCATTATTTCTCTCAGTGCAACACTGAAAGTATTTTAATCCATTGTAACTGTGGTGTCACAGCTGCACAGCAGCTGATCAGAAAGCTCTACAACGGGCTGTGTTGAGAGCACAGAGGATTATCGGGATACAGCTTCCAGGCCTGGAGGACATTTGTAGCACACGCTGCATCTGGAAAGCCACCAGCATCTGCATGGATTCCACTTACCCCTGCCAAAGTCTATTTGAACTTCTCCCATCTTGCAAACATTTCAGAGCCATTCCCGCACAGACCTCGAGACTCAGAAACAGTTTCATCCCAAGAGCTATAAACCAATCCATCAAGTGCTCCCGGATAGAACTGTTTGTACTTACAATTACAATTACCTCACACAGAGTGATGGCTCTGAGGCTGGGGAACTGCGGCAGCAATCAGAAGGTTGCCAGTTCAAATCCCATAAACACCAGCAGTGACTCTACTCTGTTGGGCCCTTGAGCAAGGCCCTTAACCTGCAATTGCTTTGTCGTGGGTATGACATTAATCTGCATCCAGTTCTGCAAACAGGTCCTGGCACTCCAGCAACCACAAAAAACCTCACACTGCTACAGTGTGGTGCTGAGGTGTCAGCCGCTGCACTTGGGTCCCAAGTCCAGGTGGTTCGTCGTGTGGTGGGTGCATCAGTTCATGCTCCCAACATCCTCTCACTCTTAGCTTGCACAACTGTAATATTGCACAACCTGAGCCACTTTATCAACCATTTGCACTGTCTGCACTATATGTACATGTATTTTGTATTTATGCTTTCAAACTGTATATTTTTCATTGTTTTTATCATATTATTATTTTATTTTTTTACCATTTTATAGGAAAATTACTTTTTGGAGAAGCTGCATACTGAATCTCGTTGTACCATACAAAGACAATAAAGGAGTTCAATTCAATTAAATAGAAGAGAGCGCATATACAGATGATGACGACTGGTTTCTAAGTCGATTTAGATTTCCAAGAGCTATTTTCTCTAAGCTGTGCGATATTAGAATACTAGAATGTATACTTGATATAATTTTTATGATGAAATGCATTAAAGTATGTATATTACATTTTATTGATAAATTGTTAACTTCATTTAAATATTGTATACTGTTAATAGTTAAACATGTGGGGGTACGGTGCCTCACAGTAAAAGGGTCTCTCCCAGGTATAACCCTCCCTGGAGTTTGTATGTTTTCCTGGTGGGTTTCCTCTGCATGCTTTGGTTTCCTTCCAAAGGCATGCTGGTCAGGGGATTTGGTGATGTTTAAATTGATGTTACGAGTGTATGTGTTTGCTCGTATTCACCCAGCGATGAGCTGGCGCCCTGTCCATGGATTGTTCCTGCCTTGCTCTTGATGCTTGCTGGGACTGGCGCAACCCTGGATGAATGGATGGGTAGAATAATTAAGTATAATGAAGATTTTTCAAAGTTTCTTAAAAGTTTTGAAGAATCTGCATTCTAAGCTGAAACCTGGTTTTACATTTATTACAGACACTTATTGTGTGGCGATTGGTTACATGGAGAAAAATAACGGAAGGACAGGAATTGGGGGTTGGTACGTTTGACAGACATAGTACTGCTGCAATAAATGATTCCATCCGAGGTCGCGTGCGTCCCAGCATGCATCTTGTGAGAGGCAGGAACATGGACGGGGCTCCAGCTCATGGCTATCACTGCACCACCATGCCCCCACATTTCCAATACATGCTTCAATGCACTTCATCATGAAAATTGTATCGAGTATACATCTTAGTATTCTAAAATGTTCACACAGCTGTAATATCAGGAATGTAATGAATTCTGTGTGACAATCACTGCCTGCACACTTCTGTCAGTGTAAGAGAAAGCACATTTAAGAAACAGATAGCAATTAACGACTGAGTCTGGGAACACATAGAATATGACGTGCTAATTATGTTATGATGGGGTTTGACAAACTAGTAAATTAAAGAATGATTTTAAGATGAGGTTTATGATGTTCTATTTTAATGACAAAATAAACTACGAGATTAAAGTGGAAATTTCAAGATTAAGTTGACATTTTGATTTTAATCTCAACATAGACCCTTTTTTTCTTCACTGTGTCCCTATTTTTTTTTGTCTTTTCTGTGATCCTAATACACTTTGACACTCACACACTCGCCTTTTCATGTCAACTTTGACATCTGACCACTTTTTTGTTTCAGGCACTGTGCAACTTTCTGAACTTGAACTTTTGAGTGCCACTCCATCCATTTCCTTTTGTTGTTTATACCACAGCCTAAGCCACAAAATAGTGCATATTTCCTTGCCTCCACTTCACATTCGGTGAAATTCTTAATTTTTATACGTGGTTTTACCATTGTCTTTAACAAAACACTGAACGGAAGGGGCTATTTATGTTGATTTGCATATTCTTTTTTCCTTTTTTTATTTTATTGATTTTATTGTAATCATTCCATACAAATAGATCAATTTTTACAAAAAGTAGGATTGAAAACAAATCAACCCCCACTCCTGAGAAAAAGAGCATGGCCAATGGAGTAAAACTTAGAGCTAGTAAAAATAAATAAATTGATGAATTTAGTAAGTGGATAAAGATAAATGGAGAAGAAAAAGAAATGGGAAGAGAATCTGCTTCTTTGGTGCTTTAAGAGCTTATTCTAAAATATTATTGGTTAGATCCTGCCAGGTTTTTGCACAGATCGTCTAAGTGAGAATTTGATTTCTTCCAATTTCAAATAGTATAAAACATCAGTTACCCACTGACTTAAAAGAGGAGAGTTAGGATTCTTCCAGTTTAGCAAGATAAGTCTGCGTGCCAATAGTATAGTAAAGGCAATCACAGTTTGTTCTTCCAGATGGGCTTAAAGTGGAGAAGGACAAACCTCAAACACAGCTGTTAATGGGTCAGGAGGAAATATGCAAAATTCGGGGAGCAGTCACGGCTGGGCTGTAGGTGTGTGCATGTGCGTTAAAATTCACATTGATTGGAATTTATAAAGCGAAAGTGCATGGAACTTTGCTTATGAACAGTTTCATGTATCTGAATTTTTTGTGCGTACACACATTTCTGTTTTTGTCCGTATGCCATGTTTTAGTGTGAATTCTACATACAGCGTTATGCATGAGACCCCAGGTCACTGTCTCTCCCTTTGTCTGTATAGATTATTCTCCAACTACGCAAGTGTTATGTTAACTGACAACTTGAAAGTAACCTTGGATAACTGTGATTACTTGCTTAAGGACCAGTGCTCCATCAGTTTTTAGTTTCTGCTGGAATAGGCTCCTGCCCGTATAACTTGGACTTTAATTAAGCAGATTTGACAATGAAAGGATGGATAGCTACACATATACAGTATATAGTAAACTGAATCTATCTATGTGTATCTATCTACCTATCTATCTATATTTATATTATCAAAGTTGAAATTATACCTTGTCACACACGTGCGAATAGGAGACAACTAAAGGGCCTGAATAATTGTAATTCCATTCCTGACCAGGGGGCAGTGATGTGCACTAACTGTCTCTTTCAATCCCTTACAGACCATTCTTGGGAAATCCCCCCTGGTTCAGGCACTATCTATGATGTCACTTCTGTTTCCAGTGCCAGCGATTATGTCACTTCTGGTCCAGATGATGTCACTTCCAGTTCCGGCCCTGATGACATCACTAGAGATCTGCACTGGCAATCGGAAGGTTGCCGGTTCGAATCCCATAAATGTTAATAGGGACTCTGCTCTATTGGGCCCTTGAGCAAGGCCTTTAATCTGCAATTGCTGAGCGCTTTGGGTAGTGAGAAAAGCGCTATATAAATGCAAAGTATTATTATTATTACTTCCTCCACTGGCCTTTAAAGCCCCCATCTTAAGTCAACAAGTCAGTTCAATTGTGGACTCCGATCTGTTAAGATCTGTTTATTATTTTCAAAAGTATTTGCAGCCAGGACATGGGTGGCTGCCTCAAACCTTTATTATGTCTCAGAGTCATCCTTATCACAACCTACATAAAATTCAGTTTAATTTAATTAATTCTTATATAGTGCATTTGCACTTAAAATCCCTGAAGGATTTGTTTATTTCAGATATAAGACATTACAAAAAGATGTACAGTACAACTAAAACATAAAGCATGATACTTAAACACCATTGGAAAAAAAGATAACAAAAACAAACTGAAATATATATGTTCACCCATGTATCCATATTCAAACTGTCTTGTCAAGTTCAGGATTATAGTGATCTATTGCCCATATCTTCTGCACTGGGCAGAGGGTAAGAATACAACCCTGAATAGGGTGACAGGACATTTATAGCACATGCTGCCTCAGAAAAGCCACCAGCATCTGCATAGATTCACTCCAGTCCATCACAAGGCACAATCTTGCATTTATCTATAATCACTAACACTGAGGCATTTTAGAAGCATGAAGTGACCAGAAATTCTGTATTTATGTTAGGTTTTATGATTTTAAGAAACCAAATTTCCAGGCAACACAGAAAACTGAAATTGAAAGACATTTTACCATTCAATATAAATAAATAAGCAAGTATTGGTTTTAGCAAATATCATACTTTGCTCATTCAGATTATCCATCAATCCATAGTATGAAAGTTTCAAATTAAACCTTTAGGCCATAATCGGAACCTATTCAATCATCAGCAGGCATGAGGCAAGAGCAAATTCTGGCCAGGGTAGCACTATATTGCAAGGTTCATATGTTTGTTAGCATCCTGGCAGTAATGGATAATTTCTTAACTGGCCAGGAAACCTTTATAATGGAAGGACATGGATGGTTAGGCACCCTGGCTGTTTTGCTTGCTGGCACTTTTCTTTTCTAGGAGGCCATAATAATGGAAAGACAGAGGGAGACTGCCTCTCAGGACCATGTATTGTATGGCAGCGTCCCTCAGGTGAGCTCCCATTTGTTCACCCACATAGGAAGATGGAAGCTGTGATCCTGATGGGTAGCCCGTTCTGGTGCTTGAATACCACCAGGAGGAGCTTCTGAGAGAGGACTTCTTCAGTTTAAGAATGTTCCACCTGACCCAGAAGTGCCACCTGGGTACAAGGCTTCAGCACTGCAAGTACTCCTGGGACCAGCATAAAAGGAGCCACTCAGGGGAATTAGAGTCAGGACAGGGAAGCACAGTGCTCGCCTGGGGAGAAGTAGAAGAGAAAAGAAAGAAGAAGTAATTCTGATTGTGATTGTAATTGTGATTGGGATTTTTCATTGCAGAAGACACATGTTTAAGGTATATCTGTTAAAATAAACTGGGTTTGAATATATATACTGCATATTGCAAGACAAGAAAACAAACAAGGAAAAAGATTTGGGGATCTTCCCCTTATATTGTGACACAAGCACTTCTAAGTCAAAGTAACACCAGAGCAGTTTCTGGGCCAGTATTCAAGACGAGACTGACAGGTAAGGTGAGAAAGTTGACTTTTATAGATGGAGGAAAGGAAGAGGCGGTTCCATAAGGGGCCTGGCTGGAAATGAGGTCAGCAGGAGGGCATGGTTAGGAAGGGGATGCAGGAACTGCTCTTAGTTTAGGTGGGCTTCTGTTCTGGTGATCTGTAGTAGAGGGAGAACAGACATCAGTGTACTTCGTCAGCCCCTGACTTTGTTTCTTGCCCTTGGTTAAGCCCTTAGACTGCCTCCCAAGCACATATGTGTGTATACAGTATATATATATATATATATAGAGAGAGAGTGATATGTATGTGCAGATATCTATACATATAAATGTGTATACCTTATCTATTGTCACAGCTGCATGGCAGAGTGTCAACCTTCAGAAGTAAGTGCTACCATATCAATAAATGAGGGGGTGCTCTTGCTGACACATATGTATATATTGTTAAGGCTAGGGGGGCACCACAGAGCCCCAAACCCCAAACAGGAACACAACAACACAGTCTCGGTTTCAAATAAAGGGGGATTTTATTACAAATACCCTATATATACCAGTACAAAAGCAAGTTGTCTCTCCTTCTCTCATTGTCCCTCTATCAACTGCACTGCTCTCCTCCAGTCCAGTGTTGCCTGCTTTCTTCCCAGCTCCAACTCACCTGGGCAAAGCAGTGTTGTCCTTTTTATTGAGGACACAAGAGTACTTTTGGTGTCAGGGCTTCACCCGTTGGAAGCACTTCTGGGTCGTACAGAAGTTCCAAATAGTAGGGAGTATAACTCCCAACAGCACCCTCTTGCGGCACCTGCGGACCCCAGCAGGGCCGTGCTATCAGACTACAACTTCCTGCATTCCCTGCTTGTGTCCAAACAGGCATCAACATCCAGGGCTGGTGCCATCTAGCTTCTTGAGCTCATTGAGCTAATTGAGATCATTTGTGTTAGGTAGAATGCCTAGAGAGGGCTGGGTGGTCTCGTGGCCTGGAACCCCTGCAGATTTTTTTTTTCTCCAGCCATCTGGAGTTTTTTTTTTCTTTCTGTCCTCCCTGGCCATCAGACTTAACTTTAATTCTATGTTAATTGACGAATTTTATTTTTATAGTTTGTCTTTTTTCTTCATCCTGTAAAGCACTTTGAGCTACATCATTTGTATGAAAATGTGTTATATAAATACAGTAAATGTTGTTGTTGATGTTGAGGTAATAAACAATCCTTAGAGACAGTTCTTTCATGTCCTTCCATTTTATCCCAGCGAGGGAAGGTATTGTAAGTAAATTCAGATGGTTTGCCTATCCACCAGGGGTATCCCTTTGTGGCAGGGAACCATCTTCTCTTTTCACTGGGATGTCCGTCAATCCACCTGGGGCCTCCTGCCTGGGTAAGGAACCTTTCTCCCTCTCAGTTGGGATGTCTGTCCATCCTGCTGGGACCTCCTGTCCAGGCCAGGAACCTTTCCCACCCTTGGTTGGGATGCGCGCCCATCCCATATAGCACTTACAATATATATCTACACTAACTAAACAAATTATTAGGAACTCCCCCTTATCCATGCAATTATCTAATCAGCCAATCATGCTGATACAGGTCAGGACCTTCAGTTAATTTTCACATCAAACAACAAAATGAGGAAAAAACTATGATCTCCGTGATTTTCAAACATGGAATGGTTGTTGGTGCCATACAGGCTGTTTTGAGTATTTCTGTATCTGCTGATGTCATAGAATTTTCACAAACAACAATCTTCTCTAAAGTATACTCAGAATGGTGTGAAAAACAAAAAATATCTAGTAAACGGCACTTAAAAGGACAGAAATGCCTTGTTGATGAGAGAGGTCAGTGGAGAATGGCTTGACAGTTTTAAGCTGACAGAAAGTCTATGGTAACTCAGATAACCATTCTGTACAGCTGTGGTGAGCAGACAAGTGTTTAATAATGCATAACACATCAAAACCTTGAGGCAAATGGACTACAACATCAGAAGACCAGGTCAAGTTCACTCCTATCAGCCAAGAACAGATAATCGAGGGTGCAGTAGGCACAGGATCACCAAAACTGAACAGCTGAAAATGGGAAGAACTGTAAACTGTTCTGATGAATCTTAATTTCTACCAAGACACACAGATGGGAAGGTCAGAATTTAGAGCCAGCAGCATGAATCTATACACCCAACCTGCCTTGTGTCAACATTCCAGGCTGATGGTGGTGGTGTAATGGTGTAGAGAATGTTTTCCTGGCACACTTTGAGCATGTTAATACAAATCAATTAAAGCTTAAATCCAATAGTCGGTTTGATTATGTTGCTGACCTGACCTTGTATATTGCTTGTTTGTCACAATTTATCCTTTTTCTAATGGCTATTATAAATCACTTTGTTACAAAGCAAAAACGGCCTCAAACGTGTTTCCTGATTATGACAATGAATTCAATGTTTTTACATTTACATTTATTTTCTTAACAGAGGCTTTTATCTAAAGCAGCTTACAAAAGAGGTCAACATAATCAAGTAAACATCAGTCTGGGGGACTGTTTGGGAAAAAGTTTTACAGGACAAGGTTACAGAATTGATTACCACAAGTGAAGAGCTCTGAACAAAATACAAGAGAGTTACAAAACCTAACAGCTAATATCAGGCAAAAATTCACCAAACAAAAGAGTCTTCAAATGCTTCTTAAACATATTGAGGGAATCAAAATATCTGGTAGAGTTGGGCAGCTTATTCTATCAGCCAGGAGCTACACATGAAAAGAGCCTGGACTGATATTTGATACCATGCCAAGCTGGCATCACCAGACACTGCTCAAAAGCAGACCTGAGTGGTCGAGAAGGAGCATAGGACCTCACAAATGTCTCTATTTATGTAACTGCTGACCCACTGACTGCTCTGTAGGCAAACATCAAGGATCTGAACTTAATATGTGCCACAATAGGAAGCCAGTTTAGTGAACTGAAGAGTGGAGTGACACATACCCACTTTGGGTGGTTGTACACCAGATATGCTGCTGTATTTTTAGTCATCTGGAGTGGCCTGGTATCACATGCCAGTGCTCCTTCCAATAGAGAGCTGCAGTAGTCGAGACATGATAAGACCAAAGCCTAGACCAGGAGTTGTGCCTAATATTCTGTCAGATATGGTCTGACAGAACCCACAGAATCTTTAGACACCTCCCCAGTTATTGGCTCTGAACACCTTTGGAATGTGGTACAAGGGCAGATCTGTAGTATGAAATTATACAGTAGCTGGCAAGTATTCAAAAATTGTGTGATGCAATTATGTTAAACAATCAGAATCTCAAAGAATTTTTTTTTAAATTGTGGAATACATGCCATGAAGGACCAAGGCTGTTTTAGAGCAAAAGGAGACCCTACCCAGTATTAGTATAGTGGTCCTAAGAATTTTCTAAGTAAGTGTATATACACATTGTATATACAGTATATATTGAGAGTTTCTATTTTACTCTAACATCAGCTGTCAAGCAACATATTTGATGCTGCCCAATCTCTGGGATCATGGATTACCTGACTAACAGACAGCGGTTTGTGAGGCTGAGGGACTGTGTGTCCAAACTAGCGGTGTGTAATACTGGAGTACCTCAGGGAACTGTCCCATCTCCCATCCTGTTTATCCTCTACATAACAAACTTTCAGTACAATGCCAGATCTTGCCACCTACAGAAATGTTTAGATGACTTCTCAGTCATAGGCTGCATTAATAATGGAGATGACTCAGAGTACAGGAAGGCTGTGGGGGACTTCATCTTGTGGTTCAGGGACATCAACTTACAATTCAGCATCAGCAAGAAAAAAGAACTGGTGGTGAACTTTCAGCATGCTATGGAGCCTCTGAGACCAGTTACCATTCAGGGGAAGCATGTGGAAGTGGTGCAGAGTTACAAGTACCTGGGGGTTCACATAAACAATAAACTGGACTAGTCTGACAACACAGTGGCTCTGTTCAAGAAGGGCCAGAGCAGACTGGACTTCTTAAAGAGACTCAGGTCTTTTGATGTGTGCAGCAAGCTGCTCTAAATGCTGTACCAGTCCATAGTGGACTGTGTTGTGTTCTACGCTGCAGTCTCCTGGGGAAGCAACTTGAGCTCAAAAGAAGCAGACTGCCTAAACAAACTTATTAGGCAAGCCTGTGCTATCATAGGGCAAACCCTTATGGATGGGTTGTGTAGGTAGGGGTCCCAGTGCACTGCTTTGCCCGGGGGCCTATAATGCTGTTAAGATGGCCCTGTCCAATGGGGATCTTTTCTGTCCACTGCTACCAGGCAATTCAATGTTTCCTCCTGATGTACTCTTTAAGTTCCTTTTGAAATTTCTGCACAATATCCATCCATCCATTTTACAACCCGCTGAATCCAAACACAGGGTCACGGGGGTCTGCTGGAGCCAATCCCAGCCAACACAGGGCACAAGGCAGGAACCAATCCTGGGCAGGGTGCCAACCCACCGCAGGACACACACACAAACACATCACCAAGCACACACTAGGGCCAATTTAGAATCGTCAATCCACCTAACCAGCATGTCTTTGGACCATGGGAGGAAACCGGAGCACACGGAGGAAACATGACACAGGGAGAACATGCAAACTCCATACAGGGAGGACCTGGGAAGCGAACCCAGGTCCCCAGGTCTCCCAACTGCGAGGCAGCAGCGCTACCCACTGCGCCACCATGCCGCCTCTGCACAATATTTCTTTAATTATTTATGTATTTATTGTTTGCTTGATTGATTGGCTATATTATTTGTCATGTAGTACATATGCTTGTTTTTTATGTTTCTGCTGCTGTATACATCTTAATTTTTCCATGGTATTAATAAAGTGTATTATCTATCTATCTATCTATCTATCTATCTATCTAATCTAATAGCAATGGAAAAAGCAGTCGTCATTGCAAAAACAAAAATTGCTAACAAATAGAATGGATAGAACACTGAAAAAAGAATAATAAAAGCAGTAATCTTAAGTGTTGCCTTGTATGGAGCAGAGACCTGGACAATGAGGAAGAAGGATATAAATAGTTTGGAAACATTTTAAATGTGGCTATGGAAGAAGATGGAAAAGATCAGTTGAATGGATAAATTATCTAATGAAAAAGCGCTGTAGAGGATTTATAAAAAAGTGCATGCTTGAAACAGTAAGAAGACAACAAAGCTGGACGAGACATGTATTCTGAGGAGATGGATTGTTGATAATAGTGCTGGAGGGCAAATTGGAGGGAAAGACATCAAGAGAAAGGTCAATGCAAGACATGTTATATTACCTGAAAGATATATATATATATCTTTAGCAGCACAAGCTGATACAGCGCATTGTCACACCCACCACATGACAAACCAATTCAGGATCCCAGAGTAGGACCCGGGTGACACCTCGGCACCACACAAGTTCAGGTGGAATGGAACCACTGTCAGGTATTTTATGGTGGCTAGAGTGCCAATTCTGCCACCAACCCTTAGGTTTTACCCAGCAGGTTGGAGGACCTGCACACAGGGCTAGATGCAGATTAATGTCATACCCAGGACGGAGCAACTGCAGATTAAGGGAATTATGTGAATTTCCCATTGGGATTAATAAAGTATCTATCTATCTATCTATCTATCTATCTATCTATCTATCTATCTAAGGGCCTTCCTCAAGGGCCCAACGGAGTAGAGTCACTTTTGGCGTTTACGGGATTTGAACCTTCCGATTGTCAGAGCATATCCCATATAACCTGAAAGATGGTAAATAATACCAACAAATGAAAATTAGATCAGAAGACAAAGTTCAATGGAGGACCTGGCGATCGAAAGACCTGCTAACGGCAGATAGCTAAAAAAGATTTGTGTAAATCGCTTCCAGCAAGGGTGTCTGCTCAATAAAGAATAAGAATATATTTTCTAAATTTGGATTTTGCACGTGACAGCATCGTTTAGCATGTTACATTTGTACGGATAGGAAAGAAAAATAGAAATCTGCCCGTACTACCAAATAAAAAAACGCCGACACAAATCGGTTAATTAACTGCAGCGCATTGGCAAATCCTGTAGGTGGCGCCCAAAAGCCCGCGGAGGCCCCCGAGCTCCAGCGCGCTGACTGGAGGATATTTAGTCGAAATACACTGACGTTTCGCTGAGCGCCATCTTTAGAAATTAGTGAAGGAGAAACAAACTGGCTTTACTTCGCCGTATTTTTTAGGCTTCTGAGAGCAGCTGAGAGGGTGATTATGAAAAAATAACGGAGGTAAGGGCACAATTTATTTGGTTGGATTTCTGTTTTTCCATATAGTTTTTGCTTCCGTGTGCTGTAACTGCAGACGGGAGCCTGTAGAAACCCTGTAGTGAAGTTTTATGGTAAGCAGGACTCCGAAGGCCGCGCGATCCGGGTAGCTCGAATGCTCCGTTTAGCCGCTTACGCTGAATGAGGCGCTGGGCATTGTCGCAGCTCCGAGTGCTCCTTAGTAGTTCACCGTTTCAAAACGGACGGAAAGGCGCCGTTTTTGACTCGCCAGCTGCCAGGTTCGTGAGCTTGTGTCGTTTTATCCTGTAGAAAAATTAGGTTGCTTTATTGCATTTATAAATTAGATTCGGAAAGGCCTGGAAATCAACCGATCTTGCTCTGGTTGTAAGCTTCTTGCAAATAAGACCGTTTTAGAGGGACGGCGAGAACTAGTGCAGCTTAAAGGTTCTGTTAAGTAGCAAGAAATGCGCGTGTAGTGGTGAGAAGGTAAACCAGCAGTCGGCAGAGACGCTCCACTCCAAGGCTTTTTGTGAGGCTTGCTTTTGCCCTAAAAATAACACATTGTGATTTTTGAAACTTAAGGCGCGCTGAGGTTGTCATAACCACGCCTAATAAGCTTTTGACTCTTATTTCTTTTACTTTACCATTTTAGCATTGGAACGGTTCGCTGATTTATTGTACTTGGTTATATTTACAATACGTTATGCATTTGAACACCTCTTGTTTGTTCGTGCTTTGGGGAGCTCCATATCGGAAGACGCTATATAAGCATATCGATTGACTTGCAGTTATGGTGCCTAGTAGGTGTCTCTTATCAGAATGCTTCTTAGTTTTAAGAGACCCTTGATAATGAACGTTTATGCATTATTGGACAGAGATTTTTCCAACCAGTGACACAGAGATCAAACATCAGCGCACTTTTCAGGGCAGATCAAATCCTCATTCGGGAGAGAGTAACTTTTTCATAAAGTATAAGAAGTGTTGTTCAGTTCTTAATCGGGAAAAGAACAGTTTCAACAAAATAACACCATAAACGAGAGTGCAGGTTTTTGCAAAAGTCAGTTTTAAAGTTAAGGCAGATCCGGGTGGTAAGAAATTTTAAAACTGGGTGTTAATCTCAGATTTTTGGAGGACTGCAGTGGATGCAGGTTTTCATGCGACCCACTTTCTTTATTATTACCCAATTACAACTGCTGATATAGCAAGTAAATGTGCCTTAATTTTAATCAATTTGCTTTGTAAGACCCTGGTCCAGTTCTTTAGTTATTTTCTTTAATTAATGCTCAAACAATGAACTGCAAAGCAACCCAACAACATTTATTTATATTGCCCGTTTTCATACAAATGATTTAGCTCAAAGTGCATTACAGGATGAAGAAAAAAAAATAGGCAATACTAATTAACAAAGAATAAAGTGAGGTTTGATGGCCAGAGAGGACAAAAAACTCAGGAATGCTGGAATAAAAAAAAAAAAAAAACAATCCGCAGGGGTTCCAAGGCTCTGAGATCACCTGCCCCCCACTAGGCATTCTATCAAACATAAGTGATCTTAATCAGTTCCCTTGGTTTTCAGGCTTCACTTGGAAAAATTAGACGATGATGGCCATGTAGCCCTCAGGCATTTAATCCATCAATGTAAGGACTGCACGGTGCTTTGATCAGGTGGTGGTAGTGGCGCAGATCACCACCACAGAAAACTGGTAAAAGAACAGCAGATAAAGTAGGGGTTAGTATGGATTTTGGAGCCATGAAAAAAATAATTAAATGCATATGCAGAATATCAGGGTTACGCTAAAATGAAGCTATGAGAAATCCATGTTAAAGTAATGGGTTTTTGGCAGTTTTTTAAACTGTTCTACCATATTAGCCTGGTGAATTTCTTTCGGTAAACTATTCCAGATTTTAGGTGCATAGCAGCAGAAGGGTCCCTTACCTCTTCTTTTAAATTTAGTTCTTGGAATTATAAGCAGACACTCATTTGAAGATCTAAGGTTACGATTTGAAATGTAAGATGAAAGGCATTCCAAGATATAGGATGGAACGAGATTATTTAAGACTTTGTAAACCATAAACAGTATTTTAAAGTCAATTCTAAATGACACTGGTAGCCAATGTAGTGACATCAGAACTGGTGTGATGTGCTCGGATTTTCTTTTCCGAGTTAAGATTCTGGTAGCTGCATTCTGCACTCGTTGCAATCGATTGATGTATTTTTTGGGTTGTCCGGAGAGGAGTGCATTGAAGTAATCTAGCCAACTAAAAACAAAAGTGTGAACTAATTTTTCAGCATCTTGCAAAGTTATAAGGGGTCTAATTTTTGCTATATTTAAGTGTAAATAATGCTGCCCTAGTAATCTGATTTAATATGTGATTTAAAATTTAGGTCAGAGTCAATTACCCCTAAATCTTTACGTTTCTCTTAATTTTTAAGCCTAATGGATCAAGTTTATTTCTAATACTCTCATTATATCCATTTTTGCCAATCACTAACATTTTTGATTTCTCCTTATTAGTTTGAGAAAATTACTCATCCATTCGGAAACACAAGTAAGACATTGGGTCAGTGAGACAAGAGAGTCGGGGTCATCAGGCGCTATTGGTAGCTCACTTTATGCCTTGAGATAATCCTGACCTAATGAAAGCGTGGAGATCGCAAAGAGCAGTGGACCCATGATAGAGCCTTGTGGAATACCATGTAGAATATTACATGTCTTTGAAGTATAATTACCACAACTAACAATTTTCTACCTGTCAGTTAAGACTCTAACCAATTTAAGACACTGCCAGAGAGGCACATGCTCTGACTAAGGCGATTTTATAAGAATATTGTGATCAATGGTATCAAATGTGGCACTTGGATCTAAGAGGATGAGAACAGATAAACGGGCTCTGTCTGCATTTACCTGCAAGTCATCTACTACTTTAACGAGTACAGTTTCTGTACTTTGATTTGTTCCAAAATCCGACTGAAACTTGTCAGGAACAGAATGTTTATTCAAGTGATCAAAAATAGCTGTATAATGACTGCCTTTTGTAGGATTTTACTTAAGAAAGGGAGGTTAGAAATAGGTCTAAAATTTTGAAAAACTGAGGAGTTGAGATTATTTTTCTTGAGCAGGGGTTTAACAACAGCAGTCTTAAGACCATATGGGAAGACCCCAATTTCTAATGATGAATTTACTGTGTCAAGAACACGCTCATGTTAGCACATCAGATGCTTCTTTGAAAAAACTTGTTGGTATTGGGTCAAGGACGCAGGTAGAGGGTCACAGTTAAGAAATTATTTTTATATAAATCAGGTAAATCTGGTGAAAGAATTTAATTTGCTTAAATGGAATACTGGGGTTTAAGAAGATCAGTATTGGCAGGATATACTGTATTATTTCTATTATCATTAATTTTGTGACTAAAAAATGTAGCAAAAGCCTTAACAAATGACGAGCTAACCTGATTTGGTTTGCAACTGCATATCCATCATAAAATGTTTGTTGGAATCAAATATATGAAAAGAAAGGTAAAGGTATGACAGATGAGGTCCTCTGTGGTACAGAAAACGTTTTGATAGTGTCTTTAGAATAATATAAATTTTGGAAATGTCTGGTGAGGAATAATGAGAGCACTACCAAACTATAGAATGAAATAATGGGTTTCATTAATAACAAGAATTGGTGTCTTAAATTTTTTGGAGCAAAACTGGTTGGAGTTTGAGAACCACCGACTTAGTCATTTCTTTTTTGCTTCCTGTCTGATTTTTGTTAGTTGAAAAGAACAAACAAGTAAGATGTCAGAGTCTTAAAAAGCAAGCCTGTTAACACTAGAATTACCTAAGCCTACGAAAAAAGGACATAATACATCGTTATTTGGAACACATGCATTTCATGTGTGTTCTGTTTCTACACCAAACATTTTTCATATTTTAGTAATGACAAAATGCAGACACACTGTATAATATGTGAAGCCTGAAGTCCAAAAATCAAACAAACACTTTGACATAAAGTACAAGTTTATACAGTGGAACCTCTAGATACGAGTTTAATTCGTTCCAGCACTGAGCTTGTATAGCGAATTTCTCGTTTCTAGAACAAACTTCCCCATTGAAAATAATGGAAATCCAGTTAATTCGTTCTGCACCCCAAATATATTAACATAAAAATCAATTTTCCTAACAAATAACACTGATAAATTATATATACTGTAGTCTACCTTTAATAAATAACACTGGTAAATAATATAACTGATTATTAAAAGAATCAAAACAGGTGTCCAAAGTGCAGTAGAGCATTCAATAAATCTTTAAATAAAAAATCCTTAAAACAGTTGTGAAGTGGAGGTTTAAAATACACAAGAATAACAATCCTTTAACACGAGGTTAAAACGTCAAAAGGATTCCGTCTTTAAAAAACAGATGACAATCCCCGGTGCTTCTTCTCTGTTAGCGTCTCACCTGCGGGCTCTGCAACAGGCGAGACACTCTTAATGCAGCTGACCTTCTGTACATCGTCCTGCTTCAGCTGTTTGGCTCGCCTGTTCAGCTCACTGTTCAGCTACACGCGAGCCTGCACTCACTCGCCTGCCTGCCTGCCTGCGCTCTCTCTCTCTCTCTCTCTCTCTCTCTCTCTCTCTCTCTCTCTCTCTCTCTCTCTCTCCTCTCTTTCTTTTACTTTTTCTCCCCCTTAACCGGCTCGCGCTTCTCTATATATGCGGGGAGGACATGGCAGCTGCAGCCCATCAGCCACAGGAACAATCATGGATGTGGGCAGTTTCCCACCTGTGCACTTAAGTGAGAAACGCAGACACCGCAGATCGCGGCTCGCAACTGCTACCACGCCCCCTTGCTAAGCCGCGAGCTATACCCACAGCCTGGCTCGTGGCTCGTTACGCAGATCTGAATTTTTCGCTCATACTTTCCTCATATTTTGAATTTCTCGTATACAGAGGTGATCGTATCTCGAGGTTCCACTGTATAACAGTTTCCATGGCACAGCGGTAAGAACTGCTGACTTGTAATCAAGGGTCCCCTGCTTTGATCCTCACTTTTATTCTCTGTCACAATCACGACACCTACTAAACCCCCCCACCCCCCCCCAGGGATCTGGTGCTGTTTTTATTTGAAACTGGGAATAACTGTACAAGTGAGTGGTGTTTTGAGACAATGGAACTGGAAATTCTCAGATCTGGATTGATAAAAGCTAACACACAAACGTTGGTGAATCTGTCTTCTCATTGTCGCTTGAATTTTTTTAACTCTTTTAGGACGGATGTCGACTTTTGTCGACAGGAGGGGTTGAAGGCGAATGTCGACAAAAGTCGATATCCAGGGATAGAGGGTGACAATCAGCTGTTAATGGCGACAAATCTCACTGTCACGTCACAGGCATTCCCTCTGTGCTTGGAGGAATGCTAGACTCGTTGACTCGGCAAATAAACATTGCGTGTGCGTGAGTTGCGAAATGTAAACAAAGGCAAGATGGCACCGACATGTGAAAAGGCAGCGAAGCAAGTGCAGAAAAGAAAACATTTGGCAGACGTTGTTTTGCGCATTATCGCGGAGTCGGACTCTTGATTTTTCAGAATCGGACTTTATTGGCAGTGATCAGGAGATCGCGCAAGAGAGTTAGAAGCAGGCATCAGCTGATCAGACACCAGCCGATGCCGCGCCAGCGGATCTGCTGCCAGTTGAGTGCCTTCGCGCAGCCGATGCATCTACGGCAAGGTTCGCATGGGATAAATACACATACATTGATCCGTTGAGAGCCGATCTGGCTACCGGAGTTTACAAGACGGCATGACTTGCTTTTGGACACGACAGATCACCAGCTGCTGTACTTCAGGCTGCTCTCTCCTGATGCTGCTTTTCAGCTACTGTCAGACGAGACAAACAGGTAGGCAGAGATTTTTTTTTGAATCGCGGGCTGCGTTTGCATCGCATTATCGTTTTTCAAAGTGGAAACCCACAACGAAAGACGAGATGAAGCGCGCTGTGGCATTACAAATAGAGATGGGACAGAACTGGTGATATAACTTCAGGGAGCATTGGTCCAAACGTGTTTTGTCCCCTGGTGGCTTAGGTACGTGCTGCTGCAAAGTTTTATTCACTTCTGTAATAAACAGAAGCAAATCCCATGGGGTGAGCCAGGCTATAATGCCATACATAAAGTTCATAAAGTTTCAGAAGATGAAAAGAGGTGACAATACGGTTTTCATGCAGGCAGAAAACTTGGTGGCAGTGGCATGGCACGATGGCAAATGGGTGACTTGTCTCTCTACAGTACACACTAACAATATATGTTAGAAAATGCAGCAACAGACAATTGAAAAATAGGCATCAAAACAACACATATTGTAAGGAGTGCAATGTGGCAATGACTGAAATTGGCTGCTTTGAGCGAGATCATACTTTGCTGTGTAAAATGTATGTGATATGTATGTGAAATCATAGAGTATGCAGGCTCATACAACATGCAAGACAGTAACATTTGTCAAAAGTAAATATTTTTTGTTGATTTGATATGTTAAACAATTGCTTTGTGTTCTTTTTTAAAAAATGTTAGTTTTTGGAAAAATATTCAGCCCTGGGAGAAAAGAAACAAAAAAAAAATTAGCCCTAAAAGAGTTAATTCAGTTTTATTAAGTGTTCCTGCTCATGCTGAATTAGTATGCACCTTATGGTCCATGATGTCAAAGCCGCACTGACAAAAGAGACGTGTGTATATGATATTTGGAATTATTCATTTTATGACCTGTATAGTACATTTCAGAAAACATTGTGGCACGGATGCAACATTATTCATATTCATTTGCATTCCATCTTGCAGTTATAATCAGTGACCGTGCTTTTTTCCCTGATCTTGCCCAGTCTCCACATTTTGGTGCATGGTGGTGTTTCTTTTATACTCCAGTACATGTAGAAGAAAGAACTGTACAAAGTGGTCTGTTCCATCCTATATACAATCCTCAAATTCAAATGTTAACAGTTCCCACACACCCAAGGACCATCCTTCCTAAATTTACAACATGTGTACCTATTGCAATGTACACACTTCTCTCTATGCTGTAGATCCTATTACATTGAAGGGCGTCTGACACTGACTGAGTTTGCTTTCCTGGGGGAAGCAGATGTCTTGGAACAGAAGCTTGTCGATGTTGCATCCTCCTTTTCTTTTTCCATTGCCTTTTCTTGTAAGAAGCAACGACGAAGTTCCTCTGCAAGGTGAGCAAAGATCACTCTTCTCGGTGTACCCGTGCATGCCTTACACAGTACATGAGTGTTGATCACCACTAGCTCAAGCATGTTGTAGCACACAGCAACTGGCCACCTGCGTTTTGCTGCTCAAACTGAATAAGCTCACGCCTTCTCGTGCAAGAAGTCAACGCATCTCCGGAGAAAAAAAGAAAGAGACAAATATAAGTGATATTTTGAAGAAATCATTTTATGACCTGAATAGTACCAATTAGAAAACATCATTCCACTAATTCAATATTATTTGAAAACTAACAGCATCAGATCGGCTGTAAATTTAGGCTGACGCATGATCGTGACTGAGAGAATAAATGTGAAAAAAAGCTAACTTTTACAGCTACCATAAATTTACACCCGATCTGACGCAGTGGGAGCACTGATGATTTGTAGAGGTTGTGGGTTTGCTTCCTGGGTCTGACCTGTGTGGAGAGGACTTTGAGAAGTGAGAAAAGAGCTATATAAATGTAAAGAATTATTATTGTTAAATGCAACTTGGCCCAAAGTAATGCTAGCAAGTACATTTAATGGACAAGTCTGTTCTTTTTAGCTAGGCTATATACTGAAACACAATTTTATTTCAGTGCACTCATGAATAATAATGTTGGCAACCGACAAGTGCGTTTAGCAATTTATTTTTTCTGTCCGAAGAAATGCCATGCTTCCACCTTTCATTCCAGCGCTAGTCAATAGCATGAATTCCCTGTTAACCAGCTTCACAACACAAAAGGAACTATTGTTGAGCAGCTTAACACTAGAATCCCTGAAGTTTACAATTTTCTTCATTGCTCCTGACCTCCTTAAATTGTCCTATGTAGCTTCTTATCACTGCACTAAAAGCCTGCTTTTGTTTTTCAAATGTGTGGTTTAGCAGAACTTTGCCTGCTACACCCCCACCCCTTATTCTGTCAAATGAAGGCATCACCTTGCTGAAATCCTCACAGTTAAGTCTGATGATGCATTTCTATGGAATTATATAGGTAATGAAATTTTGTGATTTGAAATACATTTCATGTGTGCTCAGTGCGTACAACAATCTGTGAAGATATAGAATGACAGAGGAAAAGTGTGGCAAGAAATGTTGAACACATTCTTAAACAGAAAATGTTTTCGCATGTTACAGTATAATGTTGATTTGAGTAAGATGTGTGAAGACTGAAGCCCAAATATCCAATAAACACTTTCACAAAAGTAGTAATAAAAGTATGCTTTTATTCAAGAATAAAACCAAAGAAAAATGAATTGCTCAACTGACATGTTGCTGAAGCTCAACTATCGGTCGATACACAGTAAAAGACGTTTGCGTTTATCATTTTCAACGCTTTTCTGTCTTAGATGGCAAAGTGGAACAGCCACCGCTTGGTAACCTCGAAGTTCACACCGTCTTTGCATTTAGTGCTTTGAGTAGTAAATCCCAATTATTATCACATAATAAAAGCATGCATTTAATGTGAGTCTGTAACATCCTGTGTAAATTTATGGTACTTGTAAAATGTTATCGCTGAAGGGATAAAAGCAGACACACAAACGCAGCTCAATCATTTCTTCTTGGTGTTTTGTTGAGCAAACGGACACCGCAAGGAGAAAACTCATGCAGACATGGAGGGAACATGCACAATTCCCCATAGACAATTCTAAGATATAGGATTCAAACCCTGCATCCTAGATTCATGTGGAGGCAGTGCTGAATACAGTACTCTCCAATCTTACTTACTAAGTTTAATTACTCCTGTTAATTGATTTTATTTTGGTATTGCCAAAAGGAGTGTGGACACTAATAATATTTTGTCCACTTTTTAATGTAATCCTGATTCTTACATTATCAACAAATTTTTACAAATGGACTGAAAGTTCTCGTCTCCCTTTAGGACTAGTATACATCTTCTGATTTTATTTTAAAGTTGTGTTCCTTCACAAAACCTGTTTAATACACCACTATTAAATAATAGCAAAACACTCCCTGACATCCAGTACATCTAATTGTTTTCAAGTCATAAATACTGTTTCCCAGAAAAGATATTCTAGTTGTGATATCAAGTATTGTAACCACTTGTAGGAGAGTGAGATGTGTATCTGTGAATAACCTAAATTGATATCATAGGAATGTTTAAGCAAATGTGAGCTGTTGTGCTCGCTTTTCTACTCTTCAGAATTTAATATAGCCCCACATTTAAGGCATTAATTTTTCCAAACGTGCTTTCTCCAGTTGGAAGAAGGTTCATCCTGAGCTGTTATGGGACTGTCTCGCACAACTTGCATTTGAAGAACAACACAATAGAATTTTTCCTTTAAGTGATGTGCAAATAGGAGAAAACGAAGTGCAATACTGTGATGCAAAGCATGTGAAGTAGTGCAATATTAGCTGGAGATGTAAAATTTGATTTTTTTTTTTTTTTTATGTTGAAAATTCAAAACTGTAGTTCATGTTTGAATGTATAGTATTTAATATCTAGTCAAAGTGTAATAGATTATTTTTTTTTTTTCAGTAGCTGAGGTGTTGATGCAGTTGCTTTTCCAACCACCATATTAATTTAAAAAGTGTTTTGCAAATTGTTGTGTTTATGTATTTGTATGAGACCCTTATCTGATCTGTGTGATCTGTGTTTACACAGGTAGTGCTTTAAAGCAATTGGCTGTGCAAGTGAAGGAAAGTTAAGACATGTAAATGTCTTTACTCCAATAAAACAACATCGTAATCTGTGTAAATAAAGTCACATTAAAGCATGCCCTTTCTCTTCTAAGTTTTTTTTTTTTTGTGTTTGTTTGTTTAACATCACCTGTGGTGGTTCATGACCACAGTAGCAGATATTCAGTTTTAAATTTGTAACATCCCTTCGAGTTCTATTTGCACTTCTGTCATTTCAGAAGTGAAAATTAATAGCAAATCCATTTGGCTCCAGGAGTCCACATTTTTATTCATTTATTGTTTTTGTTCTCGGCACAATTTAGTGACAATAATCTAAAAAAATGCAGTGAGTTATATGGAAAATGTAATTTCTGCTTCAAAAACTTGATTTGAATATTTATACAGGTTGCATTCTGAGATCTATAATTATTATTGTAATATCTGATCACTGATTAATTTACTATTTCCAGTCTATCAAATTTTTAGATTTTTATTTTTCTCTTCTCTGATAGTCATTACGAACAGTAAAAAAATATCCCTTTGGCAAATAGTCAGAAGAACTTCAACATAGATCTCCTTGTGGTAGTGCTTTAAAATAATACTATATTTATGAAGTAAATAACTAAAGATGTAACCGTTCCAAAGTTTAGCAAAATCCCTACATGTATCAGAATGCTGTACCTAGGGCTGGACAATGCATCAGATTTAAATAAAACAATCGGTATGCAACAGCCATTATCAAGATATCCAGCACTTAAATTTTCAACCCCTTCTTTGGAACATAAAATCCTTGGAACCTCCAGCGCTTTTTCTAAACACGTCTATGTTGACTGTAGCTTGGCAGTGTTTAAGTGGGGTGGGTGGGCGACAACAACAGCAGCAAGGAGAATAAGAAGAAGAAGCATGTCGAACAGTCGGGGTTAGTGTTTGCAAATGGTTTGTTTTTTTTTTTTTCCTCAAAATGACCGTTTAAGCAGTACAGCATCTAAAGATAACATGTCACAGCAGGGATGTCAAACTCCAAGCTTGGAAGGCCACAGTAGCTGCACATTTTTCATTCTAACCCTTTTCCTAATCAGTGACCAGTTTTCATTGTTAATTAACTTTTCTCTTCGTTTTCATTGCCCTGTTTAAGGATTCAGTCCTCTGAATTGATTCCTTTCTTCATTAAATGACAGCCAAACAGAAATGAGATGACAGATAACCAGCTAAATTGGCGCTTAATGAGAAATTAACATTTAATTCTTGCTGTTAATTAAACCCATTATTTAATCTCATGGCTTGTTGCTGCTCTCATTCTGCCACAGCAGATACTACTTTCACAGCAGATATTTTTTTCTAAAAACAACGTCAAAATGTTTTGGTGACCTGAGAGGGAGAGGTCAATCTTACGGAGACCTTCACCTTTCCTTATTTTCAGATAGTGTGTGAAGGGCACTTGTGAGCTGCTCATATGGTGTCTCATTTTGTATCTCAGTATTGTTTGGCTGCTAATTAAGGGGGGAAAAAAAACAACTAAGGCATCTGGGTCAAGTTAATTAACTGCAGAACCTGGTCACTAATTAAGAAGATGGTTAGAATGAAAAACTGCAGCCACTGCAGCCCTCCAGGACTCAGTTTCGACACCCATGTGTTACAGCATATTAAGACTGTTCTGACACAATAAGTGCCTTCAGTGTGGTGTTCTACTTTCCTGGCAAAATGGGTCCCTGCTAAGCAAAGTGCCATGAAATGTTTGCTGTTCTGTTTCATAGTATATGAGTGGACAAGGAAAGCAGCAAGGTGGGGGTTGGGGGGGGGGGGGGGGGGGTCTATTTTGTTGACAAGCTGCAGTGACTACACTTTTGCTTGCTGAACTTGAACCTAGAAAGTACTCTTAATTACACTAGCCAGTAATTAACATCACACCAGAAATGAGATTTCTCCGCAGCATGTAAGCCCTTGCCGGTTTATTTCATGTGTTGTCCATTACTGAAGTGTTGCAAACAAGAATTAAAATAGCAGCCTTTCTAGTGTTTTTTTTCCCTCTTCATTGTTTGTGTATAAGTTATGGGACAAACTGCATTACTGTTGACTTTTTCATATTGAGTTTGTATTTTTGTTTCGCTGGTGATTTGAGCTTTCTCATGGAAATGAGCTAAATTATCTCATCCCATCCCATTTAGTGTTGTCTTTGTGTACTTACTGCACTTGGTGACTTTCCTCTTTAGAGCAATTTGTAATCTTTAATTTGCTTTTCCGAGTTGTATGTGTCAAAGATCAAAAGTTTATACATAGTTAAAAATATTTTAATTAATGTATTTTTAAGATGTTTATTTTGAGTTGTACAGTATGTTACCTTTTCAGCAAATGCCCATTCACATACTTTAAACATGGTATTTGGGGGCATTTGGGATTTGCAATTTCTTTGTGTTGTGTTTTACATTAAGAAAATAAGCAGTAAAGGGGCTAGATATATTGACTTCCTCCATTCTGTGACTCTGACCAGAGTCAGAAAAGGCATCTATGTGCAAATACATCATTTAGAAACAAAGTTCTGTAAATCAAAAACAAATACAGTATCTCACGAAAGTGAATACACCCCTCACATTTTTGTAAATATTTTATTATATCTTTTCAAGGGAGAACAATGAAGATATGACACTTTGATACAATGTAAAGTAGTCAGTGAACAGCTTGTATAACAGTGTAAATTTGCTGTCCTCTCAAAATAACACACAACCATTAATGTCTAAACCGCTGGCAACAAAAGTGAGTACACCCCTAAGTGAAAAATGTCCAAATTGTGCCCAAAGTGTCAATATATTGTGTGGCCAGCATTATTTACCAGCACTGCCTTAACTCTCTTGGGCATGGAGTTCACTAGAGCTTCACAGGTTGCCACTGGAATCCTCTTCCACTCCTCCATGACGACATCACGGAGCTGGTGGATGTTGGAGACCTTGCGCTCCTCCACCTTCCATTTGAGGATGCCCCACTGATGCTCAATAGGGTTTAGGTCTGGAGACATGCTTGGGGCCAGTCCAGCACCTTTACCCTCCTTTTCTTTAGCAAGGCAGTGGTCGACTTAGAGGTGTGTTTGGTGTCGTTACCATGTTGGAATACTGCCCTACGGCCCAGTTTCCGAAGGGAGAGGATCATGCTCTGATTTAATATGTCACAGTACATGTTGGCATTCATGGTTCCCCAGTACTGGCAGCACTCATGCAGCCCCAAAACATGACACTCCCACCTCCATGCTTGACTGTAGGCAAGACACACTTGTCTTTGTACTCCTCGCCTGGATGCCACCACACACGCTTAACATCATCTGAACCAAATAAGTTTATCTTGGTCTCTTCAGACTACAGGACATGGTTCCAGTAATCCATGTCCTTAGTCTGCTTGTCTTCAGCAAACTGTTTGCTGCCTTCTTGTGCGACATCTTTAGAAGAGGCTTCCTTCTGGGACGACAGCCATGCAGACCAATTTGATGCAGTGTGCGGTGTATGGTCTGAGCACTGACAGGATGACCCACCCACCCCTTCAACCTCTGCAGCAATGCTGGCAGCACTCTTTCAAAAGACAAGCTCTGGATATGACGCTGAGCACATCACTCAACTGCTTTGGTAGACCATGGCAAGGCCTGTTCTGCGTGGAACCTGTCCTTTTAAACTGCTGTATGGTCTTGGCCACTGTGCTGCAGCTCAGTTTCAGGGTGTTGGCAACCTTCTTATAGCCCAGGCCATCTTTATGTAGAGCAACAATTCTTTTTTTTTCAAATCCTCAGAGTTCTTTGCCATGAGGTGCCATGTTGAACTTCCAGTGACCAGTATGAGAGAGAGTCTCAAATTTAACACACCTGCTCCCCATTCACACCTGAGACCTTGTAACACTAGTGAGTCACATGACACCGGGGAGGGAAAATGGCTATTTGGACATTTTTCACTTAGGGGTGTACTCAATTTTGTTTGCCAGCGGTTTAGGCATTAATGGCTGTGTGTTGAGTTATTTTGAGGGGACAGGAAATTTACACTGTTAGCAGTACACGGACTACTTTACGTTGTATCAAAGTGTCATATCTTCAGTGTTGTCCCATGAAAAGATATAATAAAATATTTACAAAAATGTGAGGGGTGTACTCACTTTTGTGAGAAACTGTATATGAACAGTACACACATGGAAATATATTATGATCTGTGAGGTAATGATTTAAGAGTTTTGTTTTTCCTTGTATAAAACAGTCGAGGGTTAGAGACCAAGAAAGAAGTCTATTCTGGTTGATAGACACTGGATGCCAGCAAGGCAAGAAAGCTTTTGAATGTAATACATATAATAGAAAGTCAAAAATAAGCAGAGGTGACAAAGCAAATGTGAAAAAACATGCAGTTTGACATGTTTGTTTGAGGGATATCTATTCATGAAAGTGTTACAATTTGTGGGGAAATAAGTTTCCTTTGCTAATATTTCATATTATTAACATGAGAAAATATACCAGGTTTTTGCTATATATGGCACTGATCTTGAGTCTTTTAAGGTGGTTTGGGAACATAGAGACAGAGAGCGATTTTGTTCAATTTAAGTCTATATCACCCAACCTTTTTACACAATGCATGCATTTTCAATTAACTGCATGATATTGTAAAATATTAAACCATATATTTCATGTAATTCTTCATCCTCTTTCAGCTGCTCCTGTTAGGGGTTGCCGCAGTGGATCATCTTTTTCCATATCTTCCTATCCTCTGTATCTTGTTCTGTGACTCCCATCACCTGCACGTCCTCTCTCACCACATCCATAAACCTCACTCAAAACCAAAATAAGTCTCTGCTTCCTCTTTAACTCGCTGGTCTGCCTGGTAGCTAACAGTGCTGATTGCCGTAATATAATGGCAAAATTCTACGAAATAGAAGAGTAATGATTATCCCCTCTCATTATTCTATTTTGCAGTATCTTCGCTAATTTATGCAAAGAATGCAACATAACCATCTAAGTAATGCACAGTGTCAGATTTTAAGTCTGATAGCAGCTATGGAGATCTTTTTTAGCGTGCGAGGAGCAAAGGTTTAGGAAGAGCAGAGTTTTGTAACCGTTCTTCTGTGGTGGCATGTTTTTGTAACCCAAAAACATACCAGGGCATGCCAGGATTCTACTAACCACAAAAGCATTAAATCTCTTAGACATGCTAAACTGTCTGAAGGGTGGAATGGGGTGGCAAAAAAAGCAGCGTAGAGATTGCCATTCACAGACACAGCACTTTCAATTGCTGATGGTGATGAACAATTGAGTTTTAACACCAGTTTTAATGTATGGTCATTTAAGAGATGCATATTGTTTCAATTAAATCAGTTTTTAGCAGTGCCTTCAAAATTGAGTCTTTTTAATCATTTTTTTTTTTTACTTTGGCACATCTGTGTCTCATATGCTATGCCAATTTGACAATTAATACTTAGGCCTCATGTTCTTACTGCCTTCTTTTCAACTTGCCTTTTATGAAGGCATTCAAATTCAGGTTGTACTTGCTCAAGTAGCATTTTTGTTAAGTTCATGTTTAAGGTCAATTTTTAAAGTTTAAACTGTGCCATTATTAATTTGTTTTAATTCCTTTGTGTTGATTCTAAACTTAATTTTGTGGTTCAGTGTTTACTTCATGATTAATGCATTCATTTTATAATCCCATTTTAATGTTAGATGTGATTGAGATTTTTCTTAATCAATTCTCAGCCCTAATAAATATACATATACAAAATCATTTTATAATTGCTAATTGTACTACAGTTTTTTTGTATTTTGCTGTTAAAATATACATTTACTGTATTTATACAGGGTTCTCCCCCACAATGTACCAGCTAGACATTCCTAACTCTTAAGGTGTAATTATAAATATGGATTACCATTTTAATTATGCAGTACTTGTTAACAAAACCTGCACTGTATGAAACATAAAAAATAAGATGGTACAATCCTTCTGGGCCCTCAATTGTATCAGATGTTCATAAGATACTTATCAAAAAGGATATAAGGCTAGCATGCTAAACAAGTTTACATGCAAGATAGAGAAATGTTGCTGCTAAGCTAACTTACCTATTGCTTATAAAGCAGTGATTTCATATTCTTCAATCCTTCTTATTCTAATTGAAAATGTGACCTGCTGTACTTGGCACAAAGTCGTGCACCATCCAAACTTCAGACAAGCCATGTCCATTTTAATTAACACTAGAATTACCAGAGCCTACGAAAAAACTCGTAGATCCGGCCCACCTTAAATAGCTTCTTAAAACCGTTCTCACCTCTCCGCCAGCGTCTTTTGTCATCTAAATGTACTGATAAAGACAAGCTGCCAGCAGCCGGCTATTCCATCCCCCCAACGACTTAGAATGTAAACGAGCTTTTCCCAGATCATGCCTTGATTGATTATCTTGGAGTGAAGTGGAGTTTTAGAGTAGAAATAATATTGTTATTTGGAACACACGCATTTCATATGTGTTGCATTTCTACAGTAATCTGTGTAAACACATTGTTAAAACAGAAATGTTTTATATATTCTAGTAGCAAATGACAAAATGTAGGCATAAACTATATAATGTATGAAGCCTGAAGTCCAAATATCAAAGAAACACTTTCACAAAAAGTACAAAAAAAAAGCCACCGCCAAAAAAAGCCGCCTTAGTGTGCGACATTGACACGCATTAGCTATCACTGCTTCCGTGGCGCAACAGTATCAGTCGCTGACTAGGAATCAGGTGGTCATGAGTTCGATCCTGCACAACTCCCTTTTGAGAAGTGTTCTTATTTTCACTATTTTAGAATAAAAAGATACGTTTGAGTTCAGTCTGTAACAGCCGGTGTAATTTATGATATTTGTAAAGGTTAGCTTTATTTTTTTTTTTTTAATTCACTTTTCATTGTCTCAGTCGCGTTCAGGATCCTTCCCTACCGCCCCCCACCTGCCACTGCTGTTTTCACATAAAGGCGCGCTATAGTTCTGCAGTGTTTCACGATACATACGACCGCGTGTTTTTTTCCCCCAATATTGCCAGTCCCCACGTGTTGCTGTATGCGGTTTCTTTTTTGCTCCAGGACATGCAGAGGGAAGCATAGTAAAGACCAGTAACTTCAGCGCTATATGCAATCATCAGACACTCCCCATCTGATGCTGTTTTCACATAAAGACGCGCTAAAGCTCTGCAGTGTACTTGTGACTGCATTGTCGTACCAATGCTTGCGAACTGAAGTGTCTGCATGCACTTTTCGTGGCATTATACGTGTATTTTCTGAGCATGCCCATGTAGCTCAAACACAGGAACATATGTTGATGTAAAAGTATAACAAAACAAGTGCACTTTTATTCAAGACTATAACCGAAGAAAAAAGAAAGCAAGTTACAGTAGGCGGTTGATATGACAGCTTGCGTGGTGGAATGCTAAGAACTGCTGATTTCCATTCTGTGCTATATAACTGTTAACATTTGAAACTGATGATTGCATATAGCGCTGTCTTATTCAGTGTGCTCAAGAACATGTAGGTGGCCAGTTGCTGAGTGCTACAACGCACATTTAAAAAAAAAAAAGAGACAAATATATGTGACGTTTTGAAGAAATCATTTTATGACGCGAATAGTACCAATCAGAAAACATCGTCGAAGTAATGCAATATTATTTGAAAACGAACAGCGTCAGGTTGGGTGTGAAGTTATACTGGCGCTGTTTGAGTCAGATCAGAAGCTGAATAAGCTGAAAAAGCTCCTGTTCTGACTCTAAGTAAAAAAGCATGAATTAATCAACAGAAATAACCGCGATTGACATTTTAAAGTTAACGATTTACAGTGCATACCAATTTATAAATTCAATGTCCGTTTCAGGAAAAAAAACCACTTTCTTCAAAGCTGGGAATCAAACTCGCGTCTCTGTAGCATGCTAGGGCAACTGTGCTCCAAGTCAGCAAACCGTAGCGTTAAGCCACGGAAGCTGTTGTATCATCCTTGAACCTTTTGTGAAAGTGTTTATTTGATGTTTGGACTTCAGGCTTCACAGATTCTATAGTTTATGCATACATTTTGTAACATTTATTACTAAAATATGAAAAAGTTTGTTTTAGCAATGTGTTTACACAGATTACTGTAGAAACGGAACACGCATAAAATGCATGTATTCCAAATAGCGATCTATTATTTCCATTCTAAAACTCCAGTAGTTCAGTCACTTCCAGATAATCAAACAAGGCATGAGCTGGGAAAACTTAGTGAACGTTCTGCGACGGTGGGGGATGGAATAGCCGGCTGCTCGCTGCTTCTCTTAATCGGCACATTTAGAAGACAAAAGAGAGCTGAGAACGGTTTTAAGGTGGGCCGGATCTACGAGTTTTTTCGTAGACTCTGGTAATTCTAGTGTTAAAGGACAAAATAGAAGTTTTGAAGTAGCTTTTGTTGCTGTTGGTCTGTTTGCATGGGGCTACTCCTCCAATTCCTTTTATTCAGTTTATTAACCCACTTTCTTTAATGTAAAGGCTAATATTGCTGTCTTCTCTCTCTGTGCTAGCCTCATGCAAAGGAGCGCTACAATTAAATTACTCCTTTTATTGGCTAACTAAAAAGATTACAATATGCAAGCTTTCGAAAGCTTGCATATTGTAATCTTTTTAGTTAGCCAATAAAAGGTGTCATTTTGCTTGGCTTTTCTCTGCATTCATAATGGCTAACACAGTACAACACCCTAGTAATTAAATTACTGTAAAACTTAGAAAAGCAGAAGCTGGAAACAAAATAATTTTTTGTGATCTGTCTATTTACTGATCATTGGTTGAATCTTTTATAATGAAAAATAGTAGTGTTTGAGATATGACCATGTTACATCTATTGGAATTATACTGTATTAAAGGAATATTAGTTGACTAGTGAACTGTAAAACTGGTTTAGAGAATAAATGGACTCTTCAATTGAATTTGGTCCAGCTATTTTCGTATCTTGGTTTTCAGTCAGTTTCATCATTGCCAGGTATCTTAAACTTGTTAATTACATTGTTGTATGTGGTTTATGCTGTGAAATTACTTCATCTGTGCAAAACTTTTTTATATTGTTGTTTTTTTTTTTTATTACTATTCATTTATGGAGCTCTGATTATACAAGAGACTAAATGAAATGTGTTCCTAAAGGAAAGATGAAATGCATTATTGTTCATTTATTTTCTACAGCAGCAGTGTGATTAAATCATGGGGGTGAAAGTACAACGGCCACGCTGTTTTTTTGATATAGCCATCAACAATGTTCCAGGTATGGGCAACCTAATTAGTAACTCTTGAAAGCAAGGACTACTTTATTCAGTACATTGTATAAGCTGTATTTTAAACTTTTTTTTTTTTTTTTTGGAAACAGCTGGCAGAGTTGTGTTTGAATTGTTCTCAGAAGTATGTCCCAAAACATGTGAAAACTTTCGCTGCCTCTGTACAGGTATGAGTGTATTTCTACAGTATTTTTCAAAGTATATGTATTTTTGTGATTATGAAATATCCTATCAGATTATACTGGTAAATGATAGTGCTGTGGTTAACGTGCCATTCTGTACTTGGAAATTTGCTCAAATTATATTTTTGCCTTTCACATCAGTTGGTATTTACCCAAAGGGGACTTAGAAATTGCTATCTCCCAGTTGTTGTATTTATAAATTTTAAAAAAACTTGCAATGTGACATGATCTTTGCAACAGAGATCTTTGGAAGAGAAACAGACACTTTCATGTCCCGCAAGATGGACAAGTCACGTCATACTTGCAACCTTTAGAAGCAAGTCCCGAGATACATATGCAGAACAGGTTACAGATAATGGAAGTAGGAAAATTCGCAAGTCTCAAAAAAATGACAGTAAAGATCGCATTAACGCAAACAGAAAAAATTACTCGGTGAAATACCAGAACAGCGCAACAAGATCGCATAGTGTTTGAGGATGTCTGGGGGACAAGAAGGTGCTGTACAGGCATTTAAATGATTTCAGCACCGCATGAAATGCACATCATGCGGGATTGCAGGAACAGCAAGGCATGCAGCTGATCGAGCAAAGAGGACGTTAAAAAACAACTGTTGTTTCCCATTGTATCACCTTTTAAGAGGTGTTTCGGAGGAGCAACTGCATCTCCTTGGAATGCGTACAGTGACCCACCTCACAACAGTGCGTCTCGCTGGCGGGGGTGGGGGGAAAGGATAGGTGAGCGAAGTGCAGATCACATGGCAGAGGCAGCAACCAGCAGCTGACTGAGCAAACGGGAGGTTTAAACAACACTGTATTTGTTTCCCATTGTATCGCCATTTACGAGGGGTTTCAGAGGGGGGGGCCGTGTCTCCTTGGGGGTGCGTACAACGGCCCATAGCGCTGGTGGGTGTGGGGGGTTGAAGGGGTTGGCGAGCAAAGCCCCCTAGTAATAAAAGGCCAGCTCTTGTTAATTTTCTTTTGTTCATTTAAGAACTCTCCAGATTCTTTTTAAATGAAGAGTCTGTCTGCAATTCAAAATGTGTCGAAGTGAGGGTATATAAAATGTCAGAACATAAAATATTTAGATGGGGGGGGAAGCTGCAAGTACAACATTTAGATATGCACAAATAATTATAGAAATGCACCTAGACCAGATATGTTCATGGGATCCTTAGTTCTTCTTACTGCAGTGAATAAAGTATAATGAGAAGTATATGAATAAAAATGGGAACATGAATGGGGTACAGTAATCCCTCCTCCATCGCGGGGGTTGCGTTCCAGAGCCACCTGCGAAATAAGAAAATCCGCGAAGTAGAAACCATATGTTTATATGGTTATTTTTATATTGTCATGCTTGGGTCACAGATTTGCGCAGAAACACAGGAGGTTGTAGAGAGACAGGAACGTTATTCAAACACTGCAAACAAACATTTGTCTCTTTTTCAAAAGTTTAAACTGTGCTCCATGACAAGACAGAGATGACAGTTCTGTCTCACAATTAAAAGAATGCAAACATATCTTCCTCTTCAAGTCAGGAGCAGATGTCAGAGAGAGAGAGAGAAAAAAAGCAAACCAATCAATAGGGCTGTTTGGCTTTTAAGTATGCGAAGCACCGCGGCACAAAGCTGTTGAAGGCAGCAGCTCACACCCCCTCCGTCAGGAGCAGAGAGAGAGAGCCAGAGAAAAACAAACAAGCACAAATCAATACGTGCCCTTCAAGCTTTTAAGTATGCGAAGCACTGTGCAGCATGTCGCTTCAGGAAGCAGCTTGCACAGAAGGTAGCAACGTGAAGATAATCTTTCAGCATTTTTAGACAAGCGTCCATATCATCTAGGTTTGCGAACAGCCCCCCTGCTCAATCCCCCTACGTCAGGATCAGAGAAAGTCAGCGCAAGAGAGAGACGGAGAAAAGTTGGGCAGCTTCTCAGCCATCTGCCAATAGCGTCCCTTGTATGAAATCAACTGGGCAAACCAACTGAGGAAGCATGTACCAGAAATTAAAAGATCCATTGTCCGCAGAAATCCGCGAACCAGCAAAAAATCCGCGATATATATTTAAATATGCTTACATATAAAATCCGCGATGGAGTGAAGCCGCGAAAGGCGAAGCGCGATATAGCGAGGGATTACTGTATATAGTTTCTTCCATTATTAAAAAGTGGTAAATGAGGAATAATTTTGTAGGGATGTTGCATTAATTTTTAATGGGTTAGGTTATACTTAAACATGAGTTTGAACATGTAAGTTCTGTACATAGATATACTGTAATTGAAGACCGGTTTGATGTACACCACTGTATTTCAGTATGTCAATTGTAATGCAGTTTAATGCAGAGTAGCTTCATCTAGAGGGATTCCAGAGTGCAGAGTGTAACATTTGAAGTGAAATGAGTAATATTTACAAAATGAACTTGGATTAGGGAAATAGTTTGTTGCCCTTTTTTGGGTGTCTGTCTTTTAGTTTTCTGTATTTAGTGATCATAACACATTCGTTTTAATGTAGTAATTTTACTTATCTTTAAGGTGAAAAAGGCTTGGGGAAAGGTACACAGAAGCCTTTACATTACAAAGGCTGCCTCTTTCATAGAGTTGTAAAGGATTTCATGATTCAGGGAGGAGACTTCAGTGAAGGTAATATGTTGTTAATGAGTAAAATATATATGGGGAAAGTGTTTAAATTTCACCGTTATTAGAAATTTGTTACATTTTTGACAGGAAATGGAAGAGGAGGGGAATCAATTTATGGAGGCTTTTTTGAAGGTATGCAAGTCTGTATATTATTGCATGATAACTTGAACTGTGTTTCGTATGTTGTATACAGCATAATTTGGCAAGTGTTATTCTGTTTTCTTAGACGAAAGCTTCTCTATAAAACACAACAAAGAGTATCTGCTATCTATGGCCAATCGAGGCAAGGACACAAATGGATCACAGTTTTTTATGTAAGTATATTATGGAGTATTTTTTTAATAAAACTGTTTGTTTCTGTAGTTCCTCAAATGTTGCCAACCACCTTTATGAAGAAATAATGTGTTCCATACTTCCATAGTTGCATTTACTAAGAACTGATTAAAAATGTTTGAAATAATTGTCTTTTTTTCCTTTTAGACCTTCTAACTGTGTTTTTCTCTAATTCCATGTTTAAACCACCTACCATGTTTATGATGTAATAAATCTATAAAGAACAACAAAACCTACACCTCACTTAGATGGGTGAGTATAAAACTGTTAAGTTTACATTTTATCACTGACAAATATGCAACACATGTAAGGATTTTTTCTAATATTTTTTTTATGTACATTAGCCAAGAGCTATTGAATTAAACTACAGTCATCCCTCACCTATCGCGGGGGTTACGTTCCAGAGCCCCCCGCGATAGGTGAAAATCCGCGAAGTAGCGACCTATATTTATTTTATTATTTATACATATTTTAAGGCTTTATAAACCCTTCCCACGCTCTTATAAACACTTCCTATGCTCTTAAACACTTTCTACATTCTTAAACACCTCAGACCAACACTGCACATTGCACGCAGTGATCAGACGTCAATGTGTCTGCACTCGCTTTGTGAACGGGGGCAGCTGAACTCACGCTGAGCAGAAATGGACTTTGTGCTGCTTCTGCCAAAATGCCTGCTTGTCGCTCTGCGCGTTCAGAAGGAGTAGGAGGTGTGTGTGTGTGTGGGTGGGTGTGTGAGAGCTGAACGCACCTTCGCTCAAACCCCCCCTCCCCGGAAGTGCAGTACGCTCCTGCCACTTCGCATTGTCAAGGGGGTGGGGAGCTGAATGAACGCTAAGGAGAAGTGGACTTTGTGCTGGCTTTGTGCTGCTTGTCGCTCTGCGTGTCAATAATTTAAAAACCTGTACATCACCAATTTTCCTGTCTCACTGTCTTGTCTTGCGTGAAGTTAAAATGTTTTATAATAGTGAGATGTTACTCATATCCTTAGCCCGACATCCACATATCATATGTGTTAACAAAGTGTGTTTTATAAGTTTACATGTGTTTAAAGCATGTGGGATGGGTATTTTAAGGCTTAAACTATAAAAATGTTTATTTATATGGTCTTTCTATATCGCGGATTTTATCCTGTTGCTGATGGGTCTGGAACATAACTTCCGCGATAGGCGGGCAATCACTTGTATTTAAAAACCCGCGATACAGTGAAGCCGCAATAGGTGAACCGCGATATGGCGAGGGACGACTGTAGTTTGTTGAGTGTGAGTAGCCCAAACAGTTTGTTTGAAATTTATGGCAATATCCCTTATGTGCTGCAGTCAGTTTAATTTAGACTGCAAACAACCATTAACTATGATCATTCCTGTAGTACTAAGTAATAAATTATGCGGAAAAGTGACTTAAAAGAACAATGCTAAAATGTGTAAATGGTAGTTTGCAGTAAACAAAGTTTTCTCTATTTCTAGATCTGTTTTAATTTACAAATTTTTGAGATGGAGTTGATGCAATTGCATATGTAAATTCTACAGTATATAAATGTAATATTTAATCTGCATGGAAAAAATTGTTGCTTTTTCAATATTATTACATCTGTATGTTGTAAAAATCTATACAACTAACTAGCTAAATCTATACAACTAACTAAAGAACTAGTTATCTCTCTCCTATGTATGGTATATTTAATATCTTCTATCCTATTTTATTGAAGCTTATTACAATTTTAAAAGTGTAATTTTCTGTTTATAATATTTTACTCTACAAATTGTTTTATCAACATTTTAGTATGGATTCTGAAGACCGTTGTAAAATCGAAACATGATGTACAAACCGATCCAGAAACTTATCTTTTTCAGTTGAAATCAAAAATCAGAATGGACCTCAAATCTCAAGATTGATTGCACTTTTTGTTTAAAATAAAAATAACCGTGTTCTGTTGGCTGTATGCTGGAAAAGCATCTTTTAAAAACTGGTGTGATGTATATCTATATATTATGTTGGAAACATCATCTGAGTTAGTTTTTTTTCTTTCATTAAGAGTTCATGTGGTATTTGGTCAAGTGATATCTGGCCAGGAGGTGATCAGAGACATAGAAAACCAAAAAACAGATGCAAGCAGTCGACCATATGCAGAAGTAAAAGTCATAAACTGTGGTGAACTTCAGAAATGTAAAGGTAGGAATTCAGCTCTGTTGTTTGATTGTGTGAGGTTTTCTTTAAGCTGTGTTTTGCCTTGTATCATACAAGAAACAATACTGAATACATGCTCATTTATTTGTGTTTATCATTTTGATCCACTATATTTTAAAAGTAAACATAAACAATGAAGCAGCTAAGAGACTGCATAGTTTTGGAGTAGAAACAGAGTGAAAAAGATCTCTATTTTATAAAGGAATGATTTGACAGTTAAATCTTTATCCTTACATTAGAGTCTGCCGTTAACGAATACCGACACTTCTCTTGACTGTATAGTGCTAAAGAATGTGTGTTGGAACATTCAGACATGATACTACTGTTTTTGTCACCTATTAGTACAGACTTCATATGACCACTGAATACAAAAATGCAGACCTTATGATTCACTCAACAAGCATTGCTGAAACCATTGTGTCTAGATGTGCATATTAACTATTGAATCTCGGGACACTGCTCCAAAATGGGTTTAATCCTACTGTTTTAATGTGTTTAAATAGTCAAAAGAAGATTTCAGAGTCATTTATTTATTACTTTAATGAAAAACTTTCACAGAAACAAAATCTTGTCTTTCGATCCAACTCCTTCAGCCCTGTTAATTTAATATAGGCTTGTCAGGAATTGGAGCATATCCTTACAGAATCGGATGGGAGGCAGGAGTAGTTCTATATGGCCAAATATGTTGTAATGTCATTCCTGATTAGTTTGTAGAGCAGAAATCCCGTTTGTGTTAAAAAAAAAAAAAAAAAAAAAAAAATGGCAACTATAATGTAAATCACATATTTTTCTTGATTTCTCTTTTGCTTTAATTTTACTGTTGCTTACTTTTAAAACTATTTCAATTGCTCCATATTTGATGGGTGTGTTCCATGAACGGTCCACCTCAAGTCTCCCCACAACATATGTATGGGGCTGAAATTTGGAGAGAGACTGCAAAAGTAAAAAGTTTCTCCCTTTCGGTCAGTATTTTTAAAGGTTTACGGAAATGTTGTAGGTCATTTCTATGATGGAAGGTCTATTTTGAGCTTCTATTTAACTTGTGGACAGCATCTATCCCCTGTTGCAAGCTTAATACCAGTTCCCAGGCTAGTCATTTTAGGGATGGAAGGAGAGTCAGTCATTCATATACACTAGTTTCCCAATTAATAGTAATATTGCATGAAAGTTGCATCTCACTTGGTTATTCTGAAAGGTGTAAAAGGTTTATGACCATTGATTGCACACATTTATTTGTCTTAATGAAAATGTGCAGGAGATCTCGGAGTCCTGTTTGCTTTGGTTTTGTATGTTATCATTTGCCATAGTCTACTCAAATCACAACGCCATAACACAACTATTTCTGTGGATGGAAATTTTAAAAAACACAGCCAAATATGAAGGATCAAAGCACTTATGCTGCTGCTTTTCGCTCTGTTTGGTAAGCTGTACAAGCACTACCTGTCCACTCCCCTTAGTTTTACAGCTGCTGTAGCAAACAGTAGTTGATTCTGATAATAAGCAGAAAAAAACTATTTTTTGGGTTGAATGGTGTGTAGTCTCCCTGTATATAAAATCCACTAAACTTTGTAGAAACTGCTGTGATAGCTATCCTCGGAAAATAAACTAAGCTCAAGTCTAGTCTAATTGCTTTGTATGATTTGGTTCCATGTATAAACATCACATAAGCCAACCAAATAAACTCTTGAGAATAAACTGAGTCCGGTATCCCAAAATGTCAAGCATGCAAATTTGTTTGCCCGTACAAATATATAAAACACAAAATCATTAATTGAATTAGTATATTCACCCCACTGTGATGATTTAGAAATGTCATGAAAAGTTTACTCAGTCACCTGTCTGTAGTCTGAGAATTTCAGTTGCTTTTAGTCTAAATACATCTGTACCTGGACTGTTGAACCTGTGGTGTGTAGGAATGTGAAAAAATTGTACTTGATTATCAGTCTTGCCTTTGGGAATGCCAGTAATTAATTAAATGGTAAGGCTCCTACTCGATTTACCTTACCTTCCTTTATTGTAGGAGTTAGTGTCCATTGTCCTTTGGCTGAGCTTTCAAAGTAGCAACTTCCTTTTAATATATGATATGCTTTATGGAAACAGTCGTATTTCAGCGGTGACATTAAGTTTATTGGATTAACAGAAAATATGCAATATGCATCATAACAAAATTTGACGCGTGCATAAATTTCGACACCCAACAGAGATATTACATCAATACTTAGTTGAGCTTTAATTTGCAAATATAACAGCCTGTAGACGCCTCCAGGAGGAGTGTCTGGATTCTGGATGGAGGTATTTTTGACCATTCTTCCATACAAAATCTCTCCAGTTCAGTTCCATTTGATGGTTGCCGAGCATGGACAGCCTGTTTCACGTGATCCCATAGATTTTCGATGATATTCAAGCCAGGAGACTGTGACGGCCATTCCAGAACATCATTGTTCTCCCTGTGCATGAATGCCTTTATAGATTTTGTACTGTGTTTTGGGTCATTGTCTTGTTGGAATATCCAGCCCCTGTGTAACTTCAACTTTGTGATGACTGATGCTTGAACATTATCCTGAAAAATTTGTTGATATTGGGTTGAATTCATCCGATCTTCAACTTTAACAAGGGCCCCAGTCCCTGAACTAGCCACACAGCCCCACTGCACGATGGAACCTCCACCAAATTTGACGGTAGGTAGCAGGTGTTTTTCTTGGAATGCGGTGTTCTTCTTCCGCCATACAAAGCGCTTCTTGTTATGACCAGATAACTCCATTTTTGTCTCATTAGACCAAAGCAGTTTGTACCAAAATGAATCTGGCTTGTCTAAATGAGCATTTGCATACAACAAGCGACTCCGTTTGTGGCGTGAGTGCAGAAAGGGCTTCTTTCTCCTCACCCTGCCATACAGATGTTCTTTGTATGAATTTTGCTGAATTGTACAATGATGTACAGATACACCATCTGCAGCACGAAGTTCTTGCAGGTCTTTGGAGGTGATCTGTGGGTTGTCTGTAACCATTCTCACAATCCTGTGCATATGCCGCTCCTGTATGTTTCTTGGCCTGCCAGACCACAACTGTGCCTGTGACCTTCCATTTCCTGATTCCATTCCTTACAGTTGAAACTGACAGTTTAAACCTCTGAAGTAGGTTTTTGTAGCCTTCCCCGAAACCATGAGACTGAACAATCTTTGTTTTCAGATCTTTTGAGAGTTGCTTTGAGGATCCTATGCTGTCATTCTTCAGAGGAGAATCAAAGTGAAGCACAACTTGTAATTGACCACCTTAAATACCTTTTCTCATGATTGGACACACCTGCCTATGAAGTTCAAGGCTTAACGAGCTAATCCAACCAATTTGGTGTTGCAAGAATCAGTATTGAGCAGTTAATCCGTTCCAGACTCTACCGCGATTAATGAATTTAATATATATAGTGTATGTATGTGTGTATATGTATGTGTATATATATGTTGGTATATGTATATGTGGATGGTAGAGATATAGATATAGAGATATCGATATAGAGATATATAGATAGACGAAAGACACTATGTGATAGATAGATATAATAGATATAATAAATAGATTTAGATAGAGATACAGTAGATATATTTTATTTATAAGAGAGTACATAGACAAACTATAACATAGAAAAGGCTGGCTCTTTACTGCTTACTGTAGAATTCTAATTTTTCCTGGCGCAGATAGTTTTATGATGAGTCTTTACAGATGATGTCCAATGTGTGGAACTGTTGCTTTCTGCTATGAAGTTGTGTACAACAGAGAAAAGTGCACTCCAATGCAAGGAGCATTACTCTTTCTTGCACCAGAGTTTAGATACTGAACTTCTTTTCATAAAGTAATAGCAGCTTCTTAGCCTTTCAGACTGGTACAGTTCTTGGCTTGGCAGACTGGATCTCTGCCTTCCAGCACACAAAGAGAAGAGAGTCTGTTTTCACCTTCCTTTTAAGTTTCAGATGGTGCAAGAGGTCATTTTGGAGAGGTGAGAGCAGAGTGTCCCTGGGAGTCGAGGTTATTATAGTTTTGCCTTTTTGTATTTCTGTATTATTTCTGATTGATCTTGGAAATTCAGTTTAGTTTGCTTTCTTTCGTGTAGTTTTAGTTTATTTCACAAAGACATTTCTTTTTTAATATATATTTCAGTTTCATTAATTATGGTATAGTTAAAAAGCCACTATGGATTTTAGTTTTGTCACAGAATTGTACACTTAACGGATTTGGATACGAGTTTAATATTAGAGGAAGCTTACTACACTGCATGGTTTACCCCTCTGGTTTTTTGCCTGATAAGAAGCATAATCAAAACCAGATACTGAACATGAATAATTTTATAATTTTAAAAATATTTTCTATGTCATTTGTGCTGAACAAAATGCATGCTGAGTGTTGGCACATTTCGTCTTTTCCTTTTCTTCCCTTGAATCATTTGTGATGAAATTTAGGCGAGTTTTTTATGGTTTGAGGGATCATTACTCTAAATGTCTACAGCACACAACATATACTATATCATATATAATACTTTTAGTTAAATTATTTTATTTCAGTTTGTCTTTTTTGTTACTTTAATAGTTTTGTTTAGCTTCAGTATTTTATTTTGGTTTTGTTAATTATTCCAGTTTACAAAAGTGTTTTTTTATTAATAGTTTCAGTTTTTAATTTTCTGTTAACTATAATAACCTTTCTGGGAGTTCCCTAAAAAGAGTGCTCTGAGAGTGTTCAGTGCTGCTACTTTTTGAAGGAATAAAAGAAAAAAAACCTCATGATTGGATTAAAGTCCGTTCCAGTTACAAAATCAGTGCCTTCTCATTGGCGCATTATTTTTTTTCTTAACTGTCATTTAAGTATAGCTCTTTGGTCTTGAGTGTCTCTTTTACTCTTTCTAGCCAGAAAGTGTATTTGCAGAGACAGAAACTTTTCTTATCAGATTAAGGACAAGCTGGTCCTGGTACAAAGAGTTCAGCCACTTCATTTGGAATATAAGTGGGGGTTTGGTGCAGCTGTATGTCTGCATTCCTGTTAAACATGCTGTCTAAACAGCTCAGGTGTGCCACTAAAGCTTAGCAGAATAGACAGTGCCAGCTTTGTCCCACAGGTAATTGTTACAGCCTAATCTACCCAATAAAGACAAAAGGACAGTAAAATGCAACTCTGTGAAAACAATTGGAAAAACATATCCAAGTCATTAAATCTTAGTCTAGTTAAATTATGAAGAAACTGAAATAGTATGGCATAGCTATAAATCTATCTGGAGCAGGCTATCTACAAATACTGAGCGATTTGTGCAAGAAGAAGCGTGAGGGAGGCCACCAAAAGACCTATGATAAATCTGAAGGAATTACAAGCTCTGGTGATTGAGGTTTGAAAAGACTGTCTAGACACTGCCCTGTGATTGATCAGTCAGTTTTATGGGAAAGTTGCAAAGAGCCACATATGAGACCATGAAGTCTGCTGGATGAAGAGTCTATGGTCTGATGAGACCAAAATTGAGCATCCATGCTCTGGGAATGCTTCTACACAGACCCTGGAAGGCTTGTAAGGATAAAGGGTAAAATGAGTCCGTGCAAAAAACATGAAAATCCCAAAGGAAAACCTGATGCAATCTGCAGGAAAGCTGCACCTTGGGAGAATATTTGTTTTCCAGCAAATTGAGCCCAAATATAAAGCCAGAGCCACAAATAAATGGATTTACATTAATGTATTGGAGTGACGTATTCCAGATGTCAATCCACTTTGGATCTTCTGGCTGAACTCAGACTGTTCACTCTCAATCCTCATACAACCTAACAGATGAGGAAAATAGAGACCCGTCTACACACACTCAAGACTGTAATTGCTGCTTAATATGCATCTACTAAAAACTGACTTGAGGAGGGTGAATACTCGTAATCAGTTATTGTTATTTGTTAATAATCTGTTTACATTTGACATTTAAGGAATTGCTGTTGATCAATGTTTACAAAGACCATTTAAATACAGAGGTTTCAATGGTTTTTACCAATACAATGTGAATACTTTTTATAGGCTTTGTGTGTGTTTGTATGTACGTGTACTGTATATATGTAGGCATGTATGTGTATGTATGAGTGTGTAGTTTTTGTCCCCAAACATTGCAGGAAAACTTTTTTTCTCCTGGTTAGTCTGTTGTCCATGTCATTGCCAATATGTGGTGTTGAGGTTTAAACATGGGCATCATGTGCATGCAGATTGGCATTAAGGTTGGGCGGTATCCAAATTTTGATACTGTCAAACCTCCTCCCTATTTTACCTCGGTATACGGTATTACCGTGAATAATAAAAAAAAATGTGACGTAAGGCTCAGACAGCGTCACCAAACTGTTGGCTTGTGCCTAAACCATTCAGAAACTGAATATCAAACACTAATACTGAAACAATAACAAAATAACATGCAGAACAATATTAACAACTTTTATTAGCAACAAATAGCAGTTTATAAAAAAGTGCAAATACAACAGTCAAACAGAATTAAATTAACATAAACATCCAGAACAGTTTTCGCGCTGAGACGCGCACATAAATCAATTAAATTAAATCACACCGCCTGAACAACTTTTAATAACAAAGAGCAGCTTATAAAAAAGTGCAAATAGATCCACAACAATCAACCAGAGTTGAATTAACATAAACATCATCCATATTATAAAAAGTATTGCAAAGCAATAGTCCTAAACAAAAACTTCTTTCCAGTCTTCTTTCCAATATTGTTTTTAACGTAAACCAAATAAAAATACCTGAATCAATTAAATAAATAAAAATAAACTCAGTGCGAATAGGAATGAATGGCAAGTGGCATCAATCTAGTCAAGATTTTTCGCTAGAAAAACCAGCATGTTTACTTTGTCCGGCTTTAACAGGGCACGTTGTGGACCGACAACTTTACCTGCGGTGCTGAAAACCCGCTCCGATGGTGTGCTTGTGGCACAGACGCACAGGTACTTTCGTGCCACTCGCGACATCTGGGGAAAACACCCGGCAGCATTTTTCCACCAGAGAAGTGGGTCCTCGTCTCCTTGAGTAACTGGTTCCAAACAGTAGGCTGTTATTTCAGCTCCGACTCGGTCCTCTACGGTGCCGATGCCGACGGGACCTGCCATTCCATCAGATTTTTTTTTTTTGCAGCATACTTCCCAGAGTCATCTTTTTTCATGAGGGTGCAGGTTGCGCCTCTCCCTCTTCCACTCTGATGGCCACTGGACCTGCTGCCTCTAAGCTCACGATCTCCGCCTATAATTCAGCCTTGGTCTCAGCCAATGCGTTGTCATCCGTCTCATATCCTCCACGGTAACGAGGGTTGAGGAAAGTGCATTTTCGCAATATTTTGCGCACTGAATTGGATTCATACTTGGCCTCCAGCTTTGTTAGAATTCCAGTTTTGATTGACTTTGTTAGCTAGAGGTCATTTTCTGATGCAGCCAACACATTGTCCTTGCAGAGCCGTAGTATGGGGAGGATACAGGAACTGGTCACATAATTTTCTCCTGACAAAATATCAGTGAAGTCACCAACTGGTTTCAGTGCTTCGTGAACAGCTTTCAAGACGTCCATGTCCTGCCAGGTCAGGGACAGGCTGCTCCTTCTGTCATCAGACAGGATGTGTCTGATCGCTTGGGCCTGCTCGAGGATGCACTCCACCATTGCCAGTTTGAATTAATTAATAAATGATGAATAAACGATTAAATGAATGAATAGGCCTAAATAAACAAATGAATGAATAAATAGGCATAAATAAATGAATGAATGAATAAATAGGCCTAAATAAACGAATGAATGCATAAATAAATAAGTCCATTAATGTATATTATTCCATTTGGTCAAATTTGCATGCACATTTATTTTAGGCTAAATAAGTCCCTTATGCGCATCAAGCCTGCATTTATTTGATAAAAAATACAGGAAAAAAATTACAATTTAAAATTACAATTTAAAAATGTTTTTCTATTTTAATATAGCCTACTTTTCAATATAAGTTATTTATGTGATGCAAAGCGCATATATATATATATATATATATATATATATATATATATATATATATATATATATATATATAATATGCCCCTTTTTTTTATGTTTGAGCCCCTGCCCCTCAGGAACTCTCTGCACGTTTTATGCTTACCGTTATGAGACTATGTTTTGGGAGTCCCAAGTCCACTTGCTTCTTGTGGAGTTCATGCTTACGTGCATTTGTGACAGCCAAGTTTAGATTGTGAACGAAGCAGTATAGCCACGGCCAATGCAGGGACCTGATTGCGGCATGAATGTTGGCAGCGTTGTCAGTGGTTATGGCTGAAAGTTTTTTCTCGTCAAGTTGCCTTTCCTGAAGTGCAGCTCTGAGCACAGCAGCAAGATTGTCCGCTGTATGACTCTCAGGAAAATACGTAGTTTGGAGGCATTTGGATTCAAGTTTCCAGTCAGGTGTAATAGTATGGACAGTCAGAGACATACATGGTGTCATGTTAACTGACCACCACATGTCAGTTGTTAAGGAATAACTCTGCCGCTGACAGCAGCACTTGAACATTGTCTCTAACTTTACTATATAAATGTGGGACGGCTGTTTGTGAGAAATATTTCCGTCCAGGCAGCTCGTACTGGGCATCTAGGACCTTTACCGTGTCCGTAAAGGACTTTTTTTCCACTGTGTGGAAAGAGACCATTTCCTTAAAGTATTTTGTCACTACATCAGTACAGGTTTTCCAACGGACACTGTCCCTTTTGTACTTTGTTGCTTTCCCGAAGGCCTCCATTATCGTCGGCTGTGTACTGGCGGGTGGACCTAGATGTTGTTGGTCCTGCATTGGGAGGCGTTGAAACTGTTGCACTGAGTGAACTCGGGTCCATCCTCGCAGCAGTGAGTGGATGGTGGTTTCGTATATGCAACCTTAGGTTCGAGGTATTTCCATCTCTCGCGGTCACCTTTTTGTTGCACAATTTGCAAATTGCCTCGTCCATATTTACCGCCTCTCCCTTCTCGTTCGGTCGAAACCCGAAATACTGTCAAACTGCAGAAGTTGTGTTCTTTTTCGAGACCAGGTCATTTGGTGCGCGACTCGCCATCTTTCCCCACCTCTCTCTTTCTCCTCCACGCTGTCACGTGATGACAACCACACATACGCATTTTTAGGCATTAAATAAATTATATTTAATATTTAATCCTTGTCTCCCATATAAGTGCATTGTTTTTATGACGGTATAATGGTATTGAAACTGATACCGTTGCTATTTTTAAATCCCGCGGGATACTGTATTACCGCCCAAGCCTAATTGGCATAGAGAAAGTTGCATGTGGCATTTCACCGCCTTTGAACATCCTGTATGAGTTTTCTTACTATTAATGTATGATCGTTTGATCAATGTCAACAATAGTGTGTAAGCCATTGTGATATTAAGTTTGTCCAATTTGCAGAGTGTTAGGCCTGTCCTGATCTTTTTTTAGATTGTAGGTAGTCTCACAGATCGATTTGATTCTCTATTGGAAAATACATGTCGGTGGACAATTCATTTTTAGTTTGTAGTGAGTAGTGGTGACATCCTCCATTACAAAAGCTTTACCCACAGGGCTTCTTCCTAAAACACCTGACCCAAATTCCTCCAGTCTGTGCACTTGGAAACTACTGAGGTTTCAGGGAGAGAACAAGTAAAACTGAAGTCTTCACTCTGAGAGAAATAAAATTGCTTGTAATTGTTAGCCCACTGCAGCTGCTTTGCTCCATTCATTTTGAGATGCTTCTGTCTGCTACAATATCTGTCTATAATTTTGGCTATTGCACCAATATATGACATAACAACAAGTAGTTTATGTAGGCATTGTGGTCTAGGTATATACTGTGTGTTAAAATGCTGTGGCTATATTTGGGCAGGGTATGTTTGTGTTTCCAATTAGACAGTAATAACTTGCTTTATTTATTAGTTTAGATGTGTAGTCGGGTGAATGCTGTGCAGCCTTATCCTGCATATACTGGTGCTGTTAAGCTAATTTACTGAATTGGGAGATTTGAGTACTGAAATTTGCATCGCCGTTGGCTCTTCATTATTTGCTCTTTTAACAGCAGTCCTGTCCATCTCACCATTAGGATGTGACACCTTATTTACTTCAAGTGCATATTTTACAGTTCATATTTTCACAAATACATATGAGTTCTTTCAACCTTGCATCAACTCCAACACTTTTGTCATAAATGAACAACAGAGTACATACAGCACTTATGGTAACATTATTCACTTTTACCACTAGTTCATTGATTTCTTTGAATGCCAATGTATAATCTGATGTTACAGAAAGAGTTTTTTCCCCTTGCAGCAGGTTATGTTTAATTTTTAACACATGAAGTGTACACTCCACACACACACATTTTTAGGAGACTTTCTGACATTCGACAGTTTATCAAAATTGAAAGCTTGCTCTCTGTTGGACCAGGTTAAGGGAGAACATCTGCTCTTAACAGTTGAAAATCGCGGTCCCTACTTTGAGCTCCGCCTTCATGAGGGATTGGATTGGTGTAATGTAATTTCATGTAATCTCATGTTTTCTGTTAGTTTATGAAGACCTGAGTCTGGGAGCTACTTGTCTCTAAGGGCTGCATTGTTACATACTTGACAGGTTGCTACCAAGTAGTAACTGGACCTTTTGAAGTGTGAAATAGCACTTTCCAAGGCCACATTCTTTCTTTCTTTTTTGTTGGCAATGGTTGTGCGAACATGAAATGGGGGAGTAGTGCAGTTTGGGTTTTTGCCCACTGTAATATTTTAGGAATTTAGCTTCTAGTTAGACAACTATCCATTAGTAGTTTAGTGTCATAATTTGTGACCTATTGAAATTTTCTTCATGTAGTTAAAAAAGATGAAAAGAAAAGGAAGAAGTCCTCCTCAAGTGACTCGGAAAGCTCCAGTAATTCAAGCTCGTCTTCAGAGTCATCATCTGAATCAGATAGTGAATCGGAAAAGGAGACTAAAAAGAAAAAGAAACACAAGAAAGAGTCGAAAAAGCGAAAAAAAGCAAAAAAATTAAAAAAGAAAGAAAAGAAAAGGTACGTTTTTGTTTTTTGTGAACCATATTTTGTCTGTTTTTTCAGGATAATTTGCATTTACTTTAGAATTTTGATGCAAAACATTTGGAATGCATACTTTGTGGGGTTTCCTTCACGTGCTCTAGTTGCCACTCATAGTGTAAAGACATGCAGGTTAGGTGAATTGACGACACTAAATTTGCCCTACTGTGTTTCTTGGGTGTGTGTGTGTATTTAAGTTTGTCCTGCAATGGGCTGGCACTCTTTTCAGGATTTGTTCCTACCTTTCTCCCTATGCTAGCTGGTATAGGCTTCTCCCACACCTAGACAGCAAACGTTTCTGAATTAAGCAGCTTTGAAAAAGACATGACACATGACTTGGTAAGGTAGAAGCACTGAGCATGTTTTAATTAGTGATAAATATACTTAATTTTATTTTTTTATTTTTTTTTCAGACCGACTTCCCACTTGTCATCTTGATAAAACATTAATTCAAGATTTTAGTGTTATTCTAATACTAGGCTCTAATACTTTTTTAGCCTTAAGTAATATTTAAGACCCGAGGCTTTCAGGACTTCATTGTTATTTTACCACTGTTAATGTTAAATTTTGCATCAGTTGTATTGTCCTGGTCCCTTACCTTTGTCCTGTTTCACATTTTATTTTGTATTTTTATTATTTTTCCCTATTGTCTTAAATGTCTATTGCCCTCATCATTGTAGTGGTGGGACCAGTTCTTGGAGTAAGTCCTATCAAGTGTTGCAATACTCAGAGAGGACTATTAAAGTCTTGCCCCAGCTTTTTTCTGTTATACATGGTCCTTATTTCTTGTGAGACTTCTTTCCTTGGTAAATGGCATCCGTCTCTTTGATGTCTGTTTGTTTAGAATTTCTGGATTATGGAATTATCTTCAGACTAGGATTTATTTTTGGATAGTTATTTTGGCTTGATAAATGTAATCTTCCTTTTATAATACTTTATCTTTTTTTTTTTCCATTGTTGAGGGTTTATTAAGGGTGTATTTATTTTGTTCAGCTGCTAGCACAAAGAGAGCTGTGTGAACAAATGACATTCCACATACAAAATGCAGTTCCATTTTTCGGACATCCTTACTACAATTTGTACCAGACAGATGTGTTTTAGGCACAAGTGAATCATCAGTAAAGTTCGATTTAACTTCCTCCAAGTATAACTAGCCTTGTTTAATGTGAAAGCATAAAAGAATAGAATGAAGATACACTAGAAGTTTGTAAGATGTTTGGACCAATATCACACACATTGACTGAAATGTAGAAAAATAAACTGTACAAGAAAAATGTGTGAAGTTTTAACATGAGTAAATACTGAACAACGCAACGCAACGTAAACCAACTGCATGTTGAATTCTTTTACATAATTTATTTTCCTGAATATTTTGCATTGTCTGTTTTTGTTGTCTATATATTAAATTGTATTAAATAGCAGTAGTTTTTATGTTACTCCATGTTTTTCTATTATATCCAGTACCTGTTTTCTTAAATGACAGACCTCAAGGCAGTATTCTAGTTCGGTACACTCCAAGCTCATGTGTATTTGATGTAGCACAGTTCTTATTTAGTTGTCTTCCAAACTAGTGATGGTAGCTTGATACCACCAATGAATACATTAAAAACCATGACTAGAACCCAATATCTTAAATGCATCACCATATAATGTAAAAAATATTCTTAATGTTGTTGGCAGTGGAAATTGTAACTGTCCATCAGTTTAGCTGTTCCTTTACAAATGATATGACTTTGCAAATCTCACACTTGGTAATGTGTTGTCACTTTGCTTATACTTGACTCTGCTTTTATGTGACTTTTCCACACTCACTATGATTTCTAGCAGTTTTTCATTCTTGGATTAAAGTGATAAAATTTAATGACGCATGGATTATTTTTTCCCTTTTTTTTATTTTTCTTGTCACCTTTTGTCTACAAACTGCTTCAGCCTTTTATTGCTATAACTAGGGATGCACCGATACCGAAACGGGTATCTGGTATCGGCCTCGATACCACATTTTCTAAAGTACTCGTACTCGTTAAAAGTCCCCCGATACCGGGGACCGATACCACGGTCTGAGAAATGTCTATGTTTGAGCAGCGTGTAAGGGGTTAATCACAGGCGCCGAGTGCCAGGCCCCGGCTGCAGCTCAGAGCGGGGAGAAGGCAAGGTGAGGCGAGACATGTCAGCCGTGTGGAACTATTTCAGAGTGAATGAAGACGACAAAACAAAGGCGGACTGCAAATTGTGCTCAGCGAAATTGTCCAGAGGAGGCTCAAAAGGTAGCGCATTTAACACAAGTAATTTAATCAAGCACCTAAAATCCCAACACGACAACGAGTACAAAGAGTTTACCCACGCTTCTAAACCAACACAACCCACGCTGCAGCAAACTCTTGCAAGACGAGAGAAAATGTCCAGAGACAATCCACGTGCTGTGAAAATAACACAGGCAATTATAGAGTACATTGCATTGAGTGACCAGCCACTCTCGGAGGTAGAAAATGTGGGATTCCTGCGTCTCCTCCATGTTCTGGAGCCCAGATATGATATCCCAAGCCGCCGCTACATGACTGACATGGAGCTGCCTAAACTACACGACTCCGTGAAACATATCCACAGCCTACTGCAAACCTCCTCTGCGTTTAGTTTCACCACGGATATTTGGACAAGCAGTGTTAGCCCCGTGTCGCTAATTAGCCTAACCTCCCAGTGGATAGATGAGAGTTTCTTGTTTTTTTTGTTAAATTATATGACTAAAGCTGTTACCTGTAAATTTAAATCATGTTTTTATTAAGTACTCGGTATCGGCGAGTACTGAAATGCAAGTACTCGTACTCGTTTTCCAAAAAAGTGGTATCGGTGCATCCCTAGCTATAACTTCATCACCATTTGTCTGTCTTCCAGCTTTTGCATTTTGAGTATGTTGAAACTGTTTCTTCAAATTTTGTCCGAGTATGATCCCAGTGTCTTTCTCTAAGCTTGATATAATCATTACAACTGATGAACACACCAAGGATCTGCACATCATGAATCATTAATGGTAGTTGTGTCTAGTTATTACAGAGTTCTCTCTTAATTGTTAATACTTATTTACTAAGTTGCAGCCTTATTTTAGCATCTTCACTTCTCCATTTCTGCCTTGCTGTCACTTTGACCACTTCAAACTTTTGGCATTTTTTTTTTTTTTGAAATCAATAAGAAACAATAGACAGATATTTGACTACTTGCATAACTTTTAGTAATCCATGTATGCTTCTGTGTTTACTATGAGAGGAAATGTAGAAGAAAATCTGTATTTTGAACCTACTCGCACTCCTTCAAGCTCCTAGGGAGTCTGATCTCATCATTAAAGAATTAGAGGCAAGAATCCTACATGAACAGGTTGCTTAATACAGTCAATACTATTACTTGCATCCTAATGAATATTGATTTGTGAAGGTTGTCAAGTTATCTATTTTACAATCAAAAAGTGAACAGCAACAGTAGCAGCTTATTGTTTTCCCATTTGATCTTCAAACAATTTCAGCAGGCAGAAAAAACATTTAATAAATGCATAGTATCCTTTCAGAAAAGCAAGAATTAAAAAGCTTGAACTCACAATGTGAAATGAAGAAATTGCAAACAGCTAGCTACTCTCTCAGGTCTTCCTACTTAAAGAAATGCATCTCAATGATGTACAATGACTAAACGTAAATGTCTCCCAACTATTTCGTTAATATAAACTACTGCTGAAAAATAAGTTCAGGTATGATGCAATGAAACAGCTGTGTATACAGTTAATGGCAAGGTATAATATTGGGCTCCAAACAGTGTCTGGAGATGTGAAATGACAGAATTACACTTTTTTTATAATGACAGAACAGATGCAGATCTTTGTGATTTTGTATTCTTATACTGCAGTTGCATTTTAGTATATGTCCACAAATTACTGCCATTTTTTATCTAGTTTTCTTCATGCTCTTTATCAGCTCATTACAGCAGGTTCAAAATATAGCTACTGGAGTTGTAACTCTACCAAAAGTTATAATCCGTGCATAAGCCTAAAATCAACTGAGCTCTCTTCATCCCATCTTTTGAACTATATCAAAATCTGATCCACAGATCAGAATAATCATGTATCTTGATCATTCAAGAATATCCACATTTTCTATTCTTTATCTTAATTCCATGTAAATGGAAGTTTGGGGTCCAAAAATTCGCTATCAAGCTCAGGTTCTAGGATTCTCAATACATTAAAATTTTATTTTGGCACAGTATGTCTGTAATGAATTTAAATTGAATTTTACATCTTAATATTACAATTTTTGTTTGATTTTTGTTTTTGTTTTTTTTGCGCATTGTTTTCAGCTCCTGATTGGCTACATCAAAACTACAAAAATGTTAGAGCACTTTCCCAAATTCCTGCCCTGAATACCAAGATCTATGTACAACAATAACTTATGATAAAATTTGACTTGTCTTCAGACAAGTTGCATTACGTATGTCTTGTAACAAGCTCCAAACCTTTTGTTTTTGCTCCACTTTGGTCCAGTACTTCTCTCCACATCCTTCAAAAAATAACTTCGTAGAAGTTCTTATGAACAAAATGTAACTGAAGCTTCTTTCCATCCGGATCATTCTTTTTTTTCTATATATATATATATATATATATATAATATATATATATATATATAATATAAAATATATTATCAGTGTAGGAATTTTGAAACGGTAATCCACAGTCTGACAGCCTCTTTCAAGGAACTAAATCTGGGTTGTCATGTCTTCCAACAGGGCAAAGATCCAAAACATATATCCAAATCAACACAACAATAATCTGCCAGTCACCAGACTTAAACACCATTAAAAACCAGTGGGGTGAGCTGAAGAGGAGAGAGGACCTAGGACCCAGGGTTATCTGGAGATATTATAGTAATGGTCTCTGACTCCCTGTTCCATATTGTCCAGCCTTTTCAAGATGTTATAGGAGAAGAGTGAGTGCTGTGGGAGGTTGTTCAAAATATTCAATGCAGGATGTTAATAATTATGGCACATGTGGTTTTGCTAATTCCTTTACGAGGAATTATTTCTCAGAATAAATTTTCTTTAGTTAAAGGTTGGATTTCTCAGTTGTGTTTCAATGTGAGATTAAGTTAATTCACCATAATTTTTTGTTTGGTTTATTTTATATAACCTTTTCCTATTCATATTCACCAGGGGTACCAATTAATTGTGGAAGGGACTGTAATTTTATGCAAAACCATTTCAGTGATTTTACCAACTCCTGACAGGGATGAGCTTAAAAATGCAAACAATCTGTTTAGAATTTATTAAGGTTTAAGGTTTCTTTATTTAGTCATGTTTACACAAGAAAACATGAAATTTGCCTTCTCAGTTGCATCTAATAACAGACAATGAAATAAAACAAACAAATAGAAACAAGAAAGATTAAGGTAAGGCAGTTAGATAATACAGTACATATTTACACCAAAAAAAAAGGTTACAGGATATACAGTGGAACCTCGAGATACGATCACCTCTGTATACGAGAAATTCAAAATACGAGGAAAGTATGAGCGAAAAATTCAGATCTAAATACGAGCATTGGCTCACGTAACGAGCCACGAGCCAGGCTGTGGGTATAGCTCGCGGCTTAGCGAGGGGGCGTGGTAGCTGTAGCGAGCCGCAGGGCGATCTGCGGTGTCTGCGTTTCTCACCTAAGTGCACAGGTGGGAAACTGCCCACATCCATGATTGTTCCTGTGGCTGATGGGCTGGGCAGGGTTGCCACCCGTCCTTTAAAATACGGAATCGTCCCGTATTTGAGAATGAAATTGCGCGTCCCGTTTTGAATCAATACGTATGCGTCCCTTATTTATTTGTATTAAAAGTGGTAACCCTAGCAGCTGCCATGTCTTCCCCGCATATATAGAGAAGCGCGAGCCGGTTAAGGGGGAGAAGAAGTAAAAGAAAAGAGAGGAGAGGAGAGAGAACGGAGGTTGCAGGAGGAGGCAGGAATCCGCAGCAGTAGGAAGTCGGTGCGAGAGAGCGAGCGAGTGCAGGCTCGCGTGTAGCTGAACAGGCGAGCCAAACAGCTGAAGCAGGACGGTGTAGAGAAGGTCAGCTGCATTAAGTGTCTCGCCTGTTGCAGAGCCCGCATGGGAGAAGCAGGTGAGACGCTAACAGAGAAGAAGCACCGGGGATTGTCATCTGTTTTTTTGAAGACTGCTTCCTGTTGACGTTTTAACCTCGTGTTAAAGGATTGTTATTCTTATGTACTTTAAACCTCCACTTCACAACTGTTTTAAGGATTATTTATTTAAAGATTTATTGAATGCTCTACTGCACTTTGGACACCTGTTTTGATTCTTTTAATAATCAGTTATATTATTTACCAGTGTTATTTATTAAAGGTAGACTACAGTATATATAATTTATCAGTGTTATTTGTTAGGAAAATTGATTTTTATGTTAATATATTTGGGATGCGGAACGGATTAACTGGATTTCCATTATTTTCAATGGGGACGTTTGTTCTAGATACGAGAAATTCGCTATACAAGCTCAGTGCTGGAACGAATTAAACTCGTATCTAGAGGTTCCACTGTATATCAAAACCTTAATCATTCTCTCCAATATTTCTTATTGAAAAGTCGTATGGCACTAGGAAGAAAGGAGTGTCTGGAGCGATTTGTGTGAGTTTTCAAAGCGACTATCCTTACTGATTTACTGAACTTTAGTTCTACATGTAATGGATGACTGTCATCAGTTGAGATGATTTCCAGTTTCTTTTAACATTGCCCTCTGACACACACACACTAGTCAAATCATCTACATCAGCCCCAATAACTTTAGCTGCATACTTTGTAATCTGCTGGAGCTTTTTTGAGTTTTGGTTTGTCAGACTATTAAACCAGGCAATGAAACTGAAAGTGATCACAGACTGGATCATACTGTGATGGAAGGACATCATGAGGTCCTTTTCTACTTTAAATAGCTTGAGTTTATGGAGGAGAAATAAGCGCTGGTTGCATTTAGAAAATATTTTTTTTGTATTTGTATTCATTCAGAACTTACGTAGGTAACAATCTTAAGTATTTATGTTCAGTCACTATTTCTACCTCCTCTCCCAGAACATACAGATTTCTGTCTCTTAAAATCAAATATAATTTCTTTTGGTCTTTTATACATTAAGAGTGAGAGAGTTTTTATTGCACCAGTTTACCATATAGTCCACTTGATTTAGATAGTGGCTTTCATCCTCCCCAGATATGCGTCCTATGATCATGGTGTCATCCGCGTACTTGATAATGGAGCAGTGGTCATTATTCTGTCTCGGGTCTCTTGTGTACAGAGTAAACCGTAATGGTGATAAGACACACCCCTGCGGACTTCCTGTGTTTGAATGAATGACTATTGAAAAAGTGTCCTGAACTTTAACCATCTGTGAACGGTTTAAAAGAAAGTTCTGAATCCATAGTGTAATAAATGGGTTTACATTAATGGAGCATTTAACTATTTTTTTCTAATAATTTAGAATCTGATACAACCCAAGTCATGAGTAGTGCATGTGTTGTTTTTGCCATCTTTGTCTCAATCACAAACGCATTCATTCAGAGAGTCTTTTACCTCATGCTTGCTCCTACATTGTTTTCTTGTAATACAGCAGACAGAACACAAAAACAACTGCAAATGTCCAAGTGAGAAGTCTCAAGTACATTCCTCACTGTTCCATCTGGAGTGTTTCACAGCACAGTACATTGAAATTCAGAGTACAGACACAGCTTTGCTTTTGAACCTCTTGATTTTATTTTGCCTTTTTTGCAAGTGTTTTTGTTTGCTTGTGGGTTTATTGAAAATCTTTTTTTTTTTTTTTAAATATATAAACTTTGTAGCTCTCCAGAGGCGAGTGATAATGAAAAAAATCAAACGCAGCCCGTCTCCAGTGTCCGTCCCGAGGAGATCCCACCTATTCCAGAAAATCGTTTCCTTATGAGGAGAAGCCCACAAATAAAAGAAGAGAAGCCTCCAGAAAAAGAAAAGGAAAGAGAAAGGGAGAGAGAAAGGTAATAAGTTATACCAGCATTGTTTTTCTATTTATACCCTTTCAAGAAAAAGTTTGCCTACCTCTTGTTTGGACAAAGGCATCATTTTCTCTTGTTTAGAACATGTGCTGTTGATTTAGTTGATAAGGTTGTTTGCATATAAGAGATTCCGTGACAGTTTCACTATTGGATCAGCATCTTCATCATTATTGCAAATGCATAACTTTTTTTTTTTTTCCTCCTTAATCAGTTATTTATTTATTTTTTAAGTAGTTCTTGATGTGTATTCGCGCAGTCAGGGAAAATGTTATATCAAAAATTAGCTCTAGCCTAACTAACACATTATTGGTGACAGATGATTCTAGCTGTGTGTATAAGCTTCTAGACACTGCAAAATTAATCATACCTTGTTTACCTGTGATGTTTCTGCTACATCATCTGGCATTGTTCAGGCTGAATGCAGCCAGCTGTGTGTGCAGTTTTACATGCTTCCAGCTCCATTACTCCACACAAAAATAAAATACTTCTAACAAAAGCAAAATACATTAGAAAAAAACAATGTAGTAACATTGCGCACACATCTTATGTTTTGTTGCATTGTCTTGAAGTATTCACAAACATCTTGAAAGGTGACAAATTTACTGTATGGCCGTACCTGCAAATAATTGCATTGTGGTTCTTTCAATCTCTCATTTTTCCTAAAGTCTTACAAAATGTATCAGCTGATGAGTGCATGCATCCTACAGTAAATTGTTCTATTGTCACCAAATTTACAGAGTTAAAATGTTGTAAAGTACTGTATATAGCATATAAAAATGTTGCATCATAATGTAGTCATTATTACTGCTGTGCATTACTATAGAGAACATACTATTGGTGCAACTACGTTACTGTTTATATTCCTGAACGGCAGTATTATTGAATTTATAGAATCCTCTGTTATACTTGGATAACGGTTAACTGTGGCCTACAGTTGTTTACCAAATTTCATTTAAACTACTCAAACACTGCATAACTCTCCATCTTCCCCTGCCATTCCCTGCTTTATTCCCAAGTACCCCAACCTAGACTATTGTATAACTATGGCAATAATAAATGATTGAACCGTCAGTTAGCAATTTTTCTTGGGGGTTGTGTAAAATTGAAATATAAGTAAGAAAAACTTGATTGAAACCATTCACTATATCTGTCTAGAGTCTTAACAATTGTTTAGTTTCTTATACATCATTACCACTACCAGATGTTTCTGTCTCTGTCAATGCCCAGCTCATTGTGTCTAAGCATCTTGTCAAATACTACTGTAGCTCTGGATGTATAGATACATAAAATGTTTTAGGTTGCCTGATACTGTCCCTGTTTAGATAAAAACTGTTAAATGCATTGAAGGTCATGCATATATAGAAATAACATTTTGTTAATAGATCTGTTAAATGAAAATAAACCTGTTAGAAGTTCAAATAATATCAAATTTAATGATTTTAATGACATGTCTGTAAATGCTGTACTGTAAATGTCATTTTAGGATGCTATTACACATTTAAACTCTGCTTTTTATAAGAGCATCATTTGCATTGTACAGTGTAACTGAAAATGCTTCATATCATAATTTTGTTCTTTTTATAGCAATATTTCCAACTCCCAACAAACCTCATATCCTAGGAGGCTTCTAGTCACACGATCTGGGAGAAAAATCAAAGGAAGAGGCCCCAGAGTAAGATTTAAATATTAGCTTTACTAGTTAATATTCTTCAATCTAACAAAGGGTTAAATATAATGGCAGAAAGTTTTGCTGTGTAAAAAATATTTTTACCTTAAATTTAATATGTGCAGAAACGTTATTTCTCAAACTTGAATCACATTTAAATTTTTCACTTTTGTGGTAGGATTTATTTTTTTTATACTTTCATTTGTTTTAAGAAAACTAGATAGAGCCTTAATGATTCGCACTTCTGAGGACTGACCGTGCTCTGTGCCTTTCATCACTAGTTGGCATTCTTAGGTGCATGGTTCTTGTGCTAGTCTTTGAGGGTATAATACAGTTGCAGCAGAGTGTTATACCTGCATGGGAGTCTGCATTTACCATTTCTTGTATCTAACTATGTGAAGTTTAAAAAAAAAAAAATGTACTTATTATTATAGAGGCTGTGGTGTGCTGTATCTTCTGAAATCTTGCTGCTATAGTACTTGTATTACTATCTGAAAACATTAATAGATGTGCAGACTGCTTGACAAATGGCATAGATGTTTATAATTGAATAGCTTTTGTGGGTCATTTTTTTTTTTTTTAAGAGGGATGTACATTTGTAATTTTCAATATATTTTAGCGCTACCGTACGCCGTCAAGGTCCAGGTCAAGATCAAGGGATCGTTTTCGACGGAGTGAAACTCCACCCCATTGGAGACAAGAGATGCAACGAGCTCAAAGGATGAGGGCACCAAGTGGTGAACGGTGGATAAAAGGAGACAAGTAAGAGAGCATGCTTCTGTGTTTTTGAGAAGTAGCATTTAATACTACAGATGAAAAAAAAAAAAAAGACCTGAAAATCAGTTGGATTATCATCACAGCAGTTTAAGTCAAGTACCTCCATTTGAATCTCGGGAAGCAGCAGTAGAAGCCTGTTTTTGCTCACAAGATATTTCTTAGACACCAATTTTTTTTCTGTTTCATTTCCTAACCCACTCATCCAGTGTAGGTAGCAAAGGAATACTGGGGCCTATCCATGCAATCCCAGTATAGGATACTAGACCCTCCCTCTCTCTGTCTCTCTCTCTCTCGTCTCTGTGCGGCAATTTAACCGCACCAGGTTCACCTAACTTGGATTTGTTTGGACTGTATAAAGGAAACCAGAGCACTGTGAGGAAACTTGTGCAGACATTGGGAGAACATGCATCCCTCCAACGGGAACCACAAAGGACATGAACCCTGATCTCCCTGTTGAGAGGCAGTGGCGCCACTACTGTGCTCTCTGCATTTCAAACGTTGTAGATTTAATTTATCTGACCATGTTATCAAATATTCAGTGGACCAGAGCAGAAATTCCTAGTTATCAAAAATATTTTTGATCTTTATTATGAGCAAAGACATATAAGTGAGACCAAGGGAGTGACTTAGCAATTGATCCCTTATCAGCATCCAAATTTTTAACTGGCAGCTGATTAAAGGATAATATAAAAATACTAAATACATATGAAGTTGAAGAGTAGACATATCAGATATTTGTTCCAAAACCTTGAAAACTAGCAAACTAAAAATATTTGTTTCCTTAGTAACAACAACTCTCTTCAATTTAATATGTCGACAAGGAAGAAAACTGCTAGTTTCTGTCAGACTGGGACCCTTTGCCTAAAAATTGTACTTTTATCCAGTTCAGTTCTTAATGTGTTATACACCAGCTCCAGTAAAACATTAGTGCTGTAAAGTATGAGTTAAATTAATGCTGTAATGTTAAGTGGCTGCTTATAATTAACAACCAGTGTGACAAGCAGATACCTAATTGATTACAAAAGTAATTTATTGTTAGGTGTCATGTTTAGGTTTTTTTATTTTTTCCCCTATTTAACTCAAGTCAGTGTCTACATTGGCAGTAGGGCTGTTTGTGAAAAAGTCTGGTATTAGCTATTGCAAATAATTATAAGCTGTGGCAGTGATTTGATTAGTTTCTCTTTAGGGTGAGGTTCACAGGGTCAATGCCGGCAATAGACAAAAGACAGTACAGTGTATTTTAATAAGTTCAATATTTAAGAATGTTATGTGGTTTCAGTAAATAAAAAAAAAAAATAAAAAAAATCAGCTTGTTATATGCTATTAAGATAATAAAACTTAAGGTCATATTAAAATGGAAATCTGGATTCACTGATCTATACTCGGGATACATAGTTGTGGATTAGTTTTTGTTTACTGGTATGCATCCATTTCCTTGATATGCATTCATTTCCACATTATTGTCCATGTATCTATTTAAGGAAACTAGCTTGCAAACAGTCTCTAGGACTGACTGTCACTGCCATATCTATTTTGGAGCCACCATTTAGTTTGAAGTGCAGCTCACCGTGGTTGGAGGACTGAGATTAGCAGCATGCTGATCTGTTAGTACATATTGAATACTAGGTCTTGGCTTAATATTGTAACTTGTGGAGTGAACCACATTAAATTTTCTAGGTTGAGCAGTGAACAAATTCACTTTTTAGCATTTTGCAAAGACAAAGCAGGGAAAAACCAAACCCTTCATGCATTTTTGTGTGAATTGAATCAAAAAATTTGTTAAAACTAGTCTAAGTGGTAGTATGTTCCATTTTCTTGCAGTAGTAACGGGAGCCAGAAAAAACGGAAACTGAACCGTGAATAAAAACAATACTTGAGAAATATTTTTTAGGTAGAGGAGCCCAAAAACGAAATCATCTTACAGTGTACAGTAAGGTAGAGATTTTAACTAGACTTCATTTTTCAAAGGAATAAGAAGTATGAATAAAATCTGGTGTTTTCAAGAAGTTGAATGTGTAAAAAAAAAAAAAATTTTTTTAAGCATGGATGCTTATTCTACTCAAGTACAGAGCCATCCCTTGAAAGTAAGTTAATGTAAATAAATCAGATCAAATAAAAAAACTGCTTTACTCATTGCAGAATCTTTAGTCAATCTGCATTAAATGCATTCAGTTTGACATCACACATGTTACACTCTTCTCTGTACTCTTACCTTTCTCAAATTTAAGAGATTTCATTACAAATATCCAATAATACCTCTATTGTCAAAATCCTGATTAGGGATCTGAAAATTTATATAGTTATTTGCTTTATGTAATTATTGTAATATTCATCCATTTGCCCTGGCGATGGTCAGGTAGGCAATGTGATGAGATTGGTAGACTAAACCACTCCTCTCCATTGTCAATTTAAAGCTAAATCGGAGCTACATTAAATAGCTAGGAGGTTGGAGAATTCCTTGAATAATTTTTTAAGGCTTTTTGCTTTTGGCCATGCTTGCTTCTGTAGGAGGCACCCAAGAACACCTTCTTTACCCACCTAGACTAACTCCTCTTCATTCATAGAAACAAACTGTTCTATTGCATGGTCCTGCAGTATTGCTAATCCCCACAGCATTGTGAAGAAGGAACCAGCATGCCACCTCAAAAACTTTTAATTTTGGCCACTCGTTCCGTTCTTTCCTCATTCTTTCTTTCTCTACCAAAAACTTGTGACCATAGCTGAGGTTGGGAATGTAAGCTCACTAGTAGAGTGAAAGCTTTCTCCAAATTGTTAATTCCATTTTATCAACATAATAGGGTAGAATTTTTTTTTTTTTTTTTTTGCAAAACTGACACTGTTGCAGATTAGTTGGTTGGCCTTAACACCATGTCTGCCTTTGTTTATGAACAAGACCCAGTAGGACAAACTTTAAGAGGCCAAGCCTCTTTTTCCTGATCAGAAAATGGACATCAGTTTTTGAGGTACTAATTCTTAACTGCATCACTCTCCCGATGTCGTGCACTCTGTGTGCTGTTGACCACATTCTGATGCAAAGAGGTCAATATCAGGCTAAAAGTTATAGATAAATACTTTATTAATCCCAAGTGGAAAATCACAAATTATACAATTCTTCAGCCACTCTTAAATTGACTTGATTTAGTGCCAGAATATCAGAACCAATCTCTCGCTTCAAATATACAGGGACTGAATGGCATTCCTTTAATTCTAAGGAACTACATAGTCCTGAAGCACTTCCTAGTTCCCATACAATCGCCAACAATGGCTTTTTCTCTGTGCTGTAGTCAGGGATATGCTTTCACTGCCTGAAAACCAATTCAGAGAGATTAGAAGAGCTCATTTCCAAAGTCCATTCACCTCCTAAATGACAGAGCCGCATGACGTTTAGTTAATTCACTTAATCCATACTATTGTTATAATTTAACATTGATTTGTATTGATATTTATACAGTCATGTATTGTACTTTTTATGTTCTACCTAATGCTCAGTCTGAGTTTGGCTACTAAGCATTTCACTACATATTGTACTGTGTGTATAATTGTTTGTGACAATTTTTTTTTTTTTTTTTTGTAATAAATGATGATGCTAAGCAAAAGTAGATTGTGCTGGCAGCGTTCCATAAATTTCAAGAGAGTAAATGAGTGAACCTCAGTTACATTCTGTTGAATTTTTTTTTTGTTTTTTTTTTTTGTTCTTTATTTTACCTTATACAATTTCTTGTATTAGGAATTTGGTAGTTTTCTCATACCCCTTGGGGTCAGAGCGCAGGGTCAGCCATTGTACAGCGCCCCTGGAGCAATTACAGGTTAAGGGCCTTGCTCAAGAGCCCAGAAGAGCAGTGGCCTTTTGACAGTGACGGGGATTCGAACCGGCAACCTTCAGGATACCAGCGCAGATCCTTAGCCACAGAGCCACCACTCCGCCCTAAATTGTTTTATATTGTACTCCTGGTCTGTGTTTTTTTCAACTATTACAAAAACAGAGAGAGCATCTGTTGCGTCTTTGACAGTTTTGGTATAAAAACAACACAGCTTTGTAATTTGCTATACCCTGCATAGCTCTGCTCTTAATTATACTCTTAAATGTATTGTTGGTTAAACTCCTTTCTATTTATAATCAAACAACTTTTAAGTCCGAAGGAAAATTGCAGCGATAAGAAGCAAATGTAGGTCTAAATAATTCTCAAGTACAGTGGAACCTCTGTTCACGGCCATAATTTGTTCCAAAACTCTGGTCGTGAACCGAAGCAATTTCCCCCATAGGATTGTATGTAAATACAATTAATCCATTCCAGACGGTACAAACTGTATGTAAATATATTTTTTTAAAGATTTTTAAGCACAAATATAGTTAATTACACCATAGAATGCACATCGTAATAGTAAACTAAATGTAAAAACATTGAATAACACTGAGAAAACCTTGAACAACAGACAAAACTAACATTGCAAGAGTTCACGCTATATCCTTATGATCCGATCGCTGTATGAACACTTTTTTTTTTTAATGAGTTTTAAGCACAGGGGAAAAAAAGAACATTTTGAACATATCCGATCTTTATTTAAAAACCAAGCACAAGCAACCAAGAAAGTAACATTGCAGCAGTTCGCGCTATTGCCTTACAACCCGATCGCAGGGAAAAAAAATGAACATTTGAAAAATCCGTAACTTAATAAACAACCAAGAAAAGTAACATTGCAACAATTCACGCTACGAACAGAAAAATGAACATTTGAAAAATTCGTAATACAAAAACTAAGCATAAACCACCAAGAAAACTAACCTTGCATGAGTCGAGTTCTGGCATGAAATGAGGAGGAACTGGGTGGAGAGGAGGTTACAGTGCTTAGAAGCCATGGTTTACTGCAAAAGCACACGAAATACTGTAGAGCACAAAGAGTTCACAGGTAAAGTACGCACGTCTGATTGAGAACAATGAACAGGGAGAGGCTGAACACGTGCTTAAATACAGTAATTGGCGCGTACAAACAGGAAGGGAAATGAAATAGAGCACAAAGAGTTCACAGCGAAAGCATGCACGCACGTGCAAGCACACACGTCTGACCGAGAAGAATGCAACACGTGCAGAAATCATCGGTGCGCACAAACTGAAAGGGAAACTGGCTTGTTCGTATACCGAGTGTGTGGTCGTGAACCGAGGCAAAAGTTTGGCGAACTTTTTGGTTGTAAACCGATTTGTACGTGTACCGAGACGTTCGTGAACCGAGGTTCCACTGTATGCTTTGTGTAATTTGTGTCTGACTATCCTCTTTATAAATCTGTGGGTTTTTTTTTTTTTTGAGATTTTTTTTTAAGCATACAATATTGCTTTTAACTTTTTTTTTTTTTTTTTTTCTTTCTCCTTCCACATGTAGAAGTGAACTTATGGAAAGCAATAAGAAGGAAATGGCAAAACCTCAATCAAGGAGCAGAGATCAGAAGATATCAGAGAGCAAACAAGAAACTGCTGAGTCTCCTAGCAAAAGCAGAGAGAGGGAAAAGCGAGTCCGGTCACGGAAATCTAGAAGCAGAGACAAGGAAACAAGGAAGAATACAGATAAAGAAGAAAAACATGATAAACACAAATCTAAAAAGAGGGGTGATTCAAGAAGTCGGAGTAAAAGCAAAGAAAAGAGACCAAAGTCAAGAAGTAAAGAGAGGGAACAAAAACGTGGTAAAGGAGATGAGAAGAGGGGCCGGTCTAGGAGCAGAGACAAAAATCCAACTAAAGTAAAAGAGAGAGAGAAAAACAGCGAGAGTAGCACAAAAGAAAGAGAAAGGAGTAAGAGTAAAGACCGAACAAAACGTGCAAGATCTGCAAGCAAAGAGAAAAATGAAAGTAAAAGCAAAGACCGAGAGAAGCGGGCAAAATCAAGAAGCCGGGAGAGAGGAGACAACAAAGACAAGGTTGGTCGTGCAAGCAGTAGAAACCGAGAGAGGGGAAAACGAGGTGATTCAGGGAGCAAGGACCGAGACGACAGCAAAAGCAAAAACCACCAGCGGCATCGGGATAAAGATTCAAAGAGGGGACGGTCTCGGAGTAGGGAGAGAAGGCAGAGTCCGCAAAAAAGTAAAAGTCGAGACTCCAGAAGGCATGACAGACAAAAGAGCACAGAGCGAGAAAGAAGCCAGAGCCGTGAGAAAGATAGAAATCCAAATAAAGAGAGTTCTCATCATAAAAAGAACCGACACAATGAAGAGACATCTCGGAAAAAGCGAGCAGACAGTAGTAGCAGTTCTGATAGTGAAGATGAAAGGAAGTCAAAAAACAAGGGGAACAGAAGGAGCCGAAGTACAAGCTTAAAGAAAAACGAGAGTAGTAAAGATAGGGAATCCTCTCTCCATAACAGTCTGGAAAAAGAGAAGAAAAAGTCATCCAGTGAGGAGAGAAATCAAAAATCTAAAAGCCAAGAGAGAGAGAGGAATCACAATAAAGAGAAACGCAGAGAGTCAAACCACAATACGGATGAAAGCGAATAAAGAACTGCATTTTACAGACCTGGGCTGCCAAGAGGGTTGGAGGCACAATGGAGAAATGTCCCTTTTTATACACTTCAGTTGGCTCTTTGACAATCTGCAGCCTGGAATCTTTGTACTACTGAGGTTTTAATAAATTTCTAAAGTGACATGGAAATGGTTTTAGTCTTTTGGTATGGTTCCATAGTTCGGATTTAGCTTTACATGGTTGTAAATTGCATTTTGATTTGAAAATGTACCGAAAAACTGTTACTGAAGAGCCATTTGTTTGTTTTGGGTTTTGGGGAACGTACAGGATTTTTGTGGGCAAGGGGAAGAAATTTAAAATACATGATTCTCCAGTTAACGTGCCTTTGTGTATTATGGGGGGAGGTGCACATTTTAAATGTTGTTGTAAATACTGTAGGGGGGAACTGATAGACCAGAGCTGTTGAATTCACCCACTCTTTCATATTCTTTCTTTCTGCTCAAATATGTTGGATGCAGGATATGATTTTTTTTCTTTTGAGTTTCATTGTTTGCAGATTTTCTTTATTTTTTTCCCTACTATGCATGATACTATGCTGCTTTTGTGTTTTCTTTTTATAATGGACGTTTAGTCCGAGCCATGTGTGTACTTTAGCATGACTAAGTCAAAAGCATCACATTTATTATCCGCAAAAAATGTTCTGGGAATCATTTTTAAAAGACAAACGCAAACTCGGTTTGAGGGGGGAAAAAATGCAGTGGACAGGGTCAAAGGAGATAAGTAGTATAAATTATGATTGTACTTTTTATTTTTTTTTTTGTGTTGTTCAGGATATGCCCCCAAATCCATTTATTCCGTTGATGTTATTAGACTTTAACTACAGAAATGACTGTGAGATGCTAGGAATCGTAAACATGTCTTTTGTTTGAAGAGCTTTAAAAATGATATGCATATTTTGGGTGAGGCGTCTGTGGGAAAATTTGTATATTCTTGTTTTTAAAAGAAAATGGAAGCTCTGTATCTTGTTTTCTTTATAGTTCATTGCTGTCAAGGATGAATGGGGAGGGATGTGGGCCCAATCCTGTATTCTTTTTGTGTGGGCTTTTTTCCCCAGTGTATTTAAACTGGTTGTCTCTTTAGTTTTTGGTGATTGTTAATATTTTGATTTAGACTGTAAGCATCTGGTCTCTGACATTATAGGACTATCAAGCCTGATTTCTTGTCCGTAAGACATCTCTCCCCCCCCCACCCCCTTTTTTTTTGCTTCTCTCTTCTTCTTCCACAAATGTTATATACCATTGATGTTTTATGCAGACCTTTCCTTTTGATACATTTCCATTCCAGATGTGCAGAATAGTGTCTTTGAGCCTTGGATTTAGCAAGGACATGTCCTCTGTTTCCTTCCCATCCTTTTTTTCATAACAGACCGTACTCTTCTGAATAAAGAAATCTTTCCATGTAATTTAGATGTGTATTGCTTCTAAAAACTAGTGTGTTTCCTGACTCTGTGTGTGTACGTGTTCTATTTATATTTTGGGTTTACTAAATCTTTCTATTTACAGTTCACTGCTCAGAAAAATGAAGGGGGCTCACATTCATCACCATCTGTAACATCAAGTCAATTAGGCTTCAGGGATATCAATCCGTCCAGTTAGGAAACATAAGCGATTGTGAATCATCTTCACCTGCTTTGGTGCAAATGAAAGAGACAACCGCAAGACATCCAAAAGGGAAGGGTTTTGCAGGTGTTGGCCACAGACGGTTACTCTCTCCTTGTCCTTCCTAAATGATTTTTCTCTAGTTTTGTGTATTGTTAGTGTCCTTGTCACTACTGACGACATGAAGTGGTACCTGTAGCCTATTCAGGTTGCAGAGGTAGTCCAGCTCCAGGATGGCACATTCATACGTGTTGTCGCAAGGTGGTTTGTTTTGTCTCACAGCACATTCTCTAGAGCATGGATGAGGTACCAGGAGATGGGCCTGTTATACAAGGAAGGGCCATTAGCCCAGCAGAAGGACTTGTTTCTGATCCTTTGTGTGAGGAGGACCACTGCCAAAGCCCTGCAAAATGACCTCCATGTGGCTACTGGTGTACATGTTTCTGACCAAACTGTCAGAAACTGATTCCACGAGGTTGGCATGAGGGCCTGACGTTCTCTAGTGGGACCTGTTCTCACAGTCCATCACCATGCAGCCCGATTAGTATTTGCAAGAGAATACTACAATTGGCAGATCCACCACTGGTGCTCTGTTCTCACAGATGAGAGCATGTTTATACTGAGCACATGTGACAGACGTGCAAGAGTCTGGAGACTCCGTGATGAATGTTATGCAGCTTGCAACACCATCCAGCATGGTTGGTTTGGCGGTGGGCCAGTGATTTCCCCCAGGAAACTATCGTCCGTCTCATCAGGAGCATGCCCAGATGTTGGCAGAGTGCATATGGGCACATGGGGGGCCATACACACTGATTCATCTTATGAGTTATCGTGATTTTGCTTTCTATTGATTGTTGATGCATCAATTTATTCTCAAAAAGTTGCATAGTATTACTCAGTAAAGATTTTCCACTTGAATATTTCATTCATCAAGAATCCAATGTGTGATAAGTATTCCCATCATTTTTTTGAGCAGTGTATTAAACGGCTGCCAATCCTTTGATTGTCAGCAAAAAAAATGAATTTCCTAATGTTAAATTCTCTTGTTGTATTGGATTTTTAAGATGCATTTGTTGTTCCAGATGTGTGGAAACTGGAGCATCTGCTGCTTGTGCATCTGTCTCTCCTCACTAGAGCCAGTCCATCCATTAGACAGCCTCCAAGGTTGCTGTCATCTGAGGGGCACCATTTATTGAAGCTAAGAGGCTCGTGCTCTGGACACCAGGAGAGATCCCCAGCCCCACTCACTGAACACTGATGATGTTGTGTGGGTGCCGTTACCCACTGGGCCTCATTGATGAAAGTCCAAAGAGCACATGCTCCTTACAGTCCGCAGTATATACACAAAGGGCTGCTGTTCATGCTGCTGAAGGTGTGTGCACTCTGAACATTGAGGGGAAACGCCACCCAAGGTCGTTTAAGTTCTAGTAATATGGACAGCGTCCATCCACCACACCACAGCCTCCAAATAGGCTTTGACTGACACTGCACCTTACTAAAACTTTTTTATATTTAAAGCAATCTTTTTTTCTTAATGGTTGCTTTAGATTTTTGTTAATCAATTGTCAATTTTTGTTTCAGGGTCTGTGTGTGTTTAAAAATGTACGCAAATTTCACAATAAATTTTACCACATGGTGGGCCTACATTACATGATTTTTAGTCAAGTATGCCAGATTTGCCATCTGCAGTTGTTGGTGTTTTCATCTGAGTATTTCAATTTACACATCTGGAAATCATAGTGAATGTCAAACTGCGACTTTCCAGCATAATTATGCTATCACAAGCTCAACCCTTGTTCTTATCCTTGTCACGTGTTGTTGGTGACCATGTTCCTGTCTCTGGAGAGGTATGCCCTTCCACCCCAGTATGAGAGGAGGTGCTGATGCTAACAGTCTCTTTTCCTTTTCTTGTAACACAGGACAACAAGCCAATGTGGCCCCACCTCTTCCAGGCCAGGTGATACGTAAGGGGCAGCTCCTGAAAGGAGGTGTTTGATTTGGACCTTAGCTGTGGAGGAGGTTAGTGCTACATCTTGTTCCAGATAAAATCCTTTGTTTAACATATGGCTCTTTGAAAAGCCTCTGTAACACAGTTCAGAATCTGTTGGCATCTAAATAGTTGAGAATTGCACCACTTCACCTTTCCTGCCTTCTGCTTTCTTCCATTTTGCAAGCAAGCGGCACATTTTGTAGTTTTTTGTCCTTGTTGTGCTTGTAGCAAAGTTTCAAAGAAAAGATCACAGTTTTGCCACAGTAACCACAAAAGTGAATTACAACCCAATATACTGTAACTTTGGCCTTTTGACTGCAGTTTTTGGATAACGCAAAGTGAAAATTAGTGTGGGGGGGGAGTCTATGATATTGGGTTGTATCGTGTGTATATATATATATATATATATATATATATAAAATTATATAGAAGTGGATATCCCTTGATGGAAAAATAACCAGCCACAAATGTCTCGGAAATAACTTATAAAAGTAATTGCCACCCCTCGTTGGTTGTTGCGTATTTAACAAAAATCTGACTTTGCTTTAAAGTTTCAATTCAAAAAGAATACTGTATTACAAGTAATAAAACAAATAAAAATGGCATGGAAAAGAATGGTATGTCCCTTAATCTAATATTTGGTTCCACTGTAAACCTGTGATTCCTAGAGCCGTCAGTGGGATTTCTGCACTGGTCCACAGGTTGTTTGGCACACTTGACCTGAGCAAAAACTGCTCCAGTGGTGTCAGGTTTGAAGGGGTTTTTCTCCAGACTGCATGTTTCAGTTCTTTCCATAGATGGGATTAAGATTCCAATCAGGGCTCACAGAAAGCCACTTCAGAATACTCCAGTGTTTTGTTCTTAGCCATTCTTGAGTGTTTTTAGCTGTGTGCTTTGGCTCTTTATCCTGTTGGAGGATTCATGACCTGCGACTGAGACAGAGCATACTGACACTGGGCAGTACGTTTTGGTCCAGAATGTCTTGATAGTCTTTAGATTGCATTGTTTCCTGCACAAACTTTTGAGGCACCCTGTGCCAGATGCAGCAGAGCAGCCTCAAAACATAACTGAGCCTCCTCCATTTCTCACAGTAGCTATGGTGTTCTTTTCTTAGAAGCTTCATTTTTTTCTGTCCATGGATATGGAGTTGATGTGACTTGCTACTAATACCAGTTTTGTCTAAACCAGGGGTCTCCACCTCCAGTCCTGGAGAGCTACTGCGGCTGCAGGTTTTCATTCTAACCCTTTTCTTAAGTAGTGACCAGATTTTGCTGCTAATTAACTCTTTGCCTTAATTTTAATTGATACACAACTTAAGACTCTGGCCTCTTAATTATTTTTTTTCCTAAATTAGCAACCAAACAATATTAAGACACAAAATGAACCAACACATAAATAACAACCTGTGTCCATCACACAATAACAGAAAATAAAGAAACATGAAGGCCTCAGTAATGTTGAATTGCTCAGGTCCACAAAACATTTTGACAGCGCTCTGAAAAAAGAAAACAGTTTTGGAAATTTCTACCATGGCAGAATGAGCGCCATGGAATTAAATAACTGGTTTAATTAGCAACAAGAATTTGGTTCAAAGTAAGAAAATGAATGAACTGAAGTTGGTTGGAGTTTGAGGCCTCAACTTAGTTGGTCATCTGTTGACTCACTTCACATCAAATTTGTTTAGGTGGCGTTTAAGGAAAAAAATAATCAATTCAGCGGTCAGAATCTCAAGAAAAGTCAATTAAAATAAAGGGAAATATTTAATTAGCAGCAAAAACTGGTTACTATTAAGAAAAGAGTTAGAATGAAAACTTGCCGCCATAGTAGCTCTTCAGGACTGGAGTTGGAGGCCCCTGGTCTAAACTGTCCACAGAACATTTTCCCAGAAACATTGTGTCTTGTCAATGTGCATTTTAGCAAATTCCAGTCTTTTTTTTATGTGGTGTCCTCCTGGGTGGCCGCCTTCTTCCATTGAGCCCACTGTCACTCAAAAAGCGTCAGATGGTGTGATCCGACACTGATGGACCCTGACCTTGGAGTTCAGCTTGTATCTCTTTGGAAGTCGTCCTTGGCTTTTTGTCTGGCATTCTTACTATCCTTCTGCCCTTTCTGGGTTCGATTTTCCTCTTCTGGCCATATCCAGAGTGGTTGGCTACAACCCCATGGACCTTACACTTCTTTATAAAATTTGTAACTGTTGTCACAGGAAAATCAAGGTGCTTGGAGATGGTGGTCTAGCCATTGCCTTTCATATGCATGATTTTCTTTCTGATCTTCTTGGACGACTCTCTCCTTTGCTTTCTCTGGTCCGTGTTCAGTGTGGGACACTAAAGAGCAGAACGACGACTTTTCTCCATTTAAAGACACTGAATAACTGATTGCACAATTGGACATGTGATATGAATTCAAGAAAATGGCTAATTTGAAAGATCACTCCAAACCAAATATTTAGGTTCTTTTCTAGTGGTCCCAAATACTAGGGTGTTAGGGTTACCGTGTTAGGCCGGAGTTGTACTTCACGCGACGCATGCTGCAGCGGACACTCCTGCTATGCAAGCGTTGAAGTGTTTATACTTGCGTGCGTACTTTACGTAAATCTGGAGGAATCTGCCAGGTTGCAGTGAGAGATATCATCACGGTGAAAACATGTTCGGCTTCTCTGTGTTGTGAATTGCCTAGAACACCCATTAAATTCTGATGACACCTTACCGCAATATCTCTGAAAAGGATGTTTATTGATTAAATCCAGGGATGTGTCCATTCCAGCAAGCATTGGGCACGAGGCAGAAACAATCCCTGGACGATGCCTTGGCTCATCGGAAGGTGAATACAAGCACACACATACACTAGCGTCATTTTAGGGGCACCAAATCCCCAAATCTGCATATCTTTGGAAGGAAACTGGAGCACACTGAGGAAACCCAGCAGGAAAAGTGTAAACTCCAGGCAGGGAATATCAGCGACGTGACTCCCTGCAAGACCGCAGCGCTAACGCTCCACTACTGTGTCACCCCATGTGTGTAATTATTAACAGTATTCATTATTTAAACGAAATTACTGATTTATCTGTAAAATGTAATATACATACTTTAATGCTTTTCATCATGAATGTGATATAAAGTATAAATCGAAGGATTCTAAATGTGCAGAGAGTTGGAATATCATACATTTAATGTGCTCAGTGTGGCGATCTATTGCTGGTGATTCACTGCTGTCAAGAGCAGAGGAAGCCCTAGAAAAAAAGACGGCACAGAAGACGGTATGTGAGAATTTTAAAACGTATCGTGTCATTACGATCGGGAATATGCGACGCTTGAATATAAAAGCACCATGAATACATCTGTATGTCGGCATTTTGCTTCACCACATCGAACCATTTATCAAATATCAAAGCGCGCACACCGATCTCGTAGGATCCGCAAAGCGGCTTTCTGTCACATGTAGATAGGAAACAGAGACTCTGACGTTGCATTCCAACTTTTAGCACACTGCGCCCCCCATACTTTTTGCTGGTACTGCAACTCGCGCACGTGTTCTGTTAATTTCTGAGGACCTGCTCAGAGGACGCATCAAATGACTGCTCAGAACGCGTGGCAGCCATGATGCGGGCGCGTACGCGTTCTGAGCGTGAAGTATAAATGAGCCCTTAGCCATTATGAATGTAGAGAAAAGCCAAGCAAAATGACACCTTTTATTGGCTAACTAAAAAAAGATTACAATATGCAAGCTTTCAAGGCAACTCAGGCCCCTTGACATCTTGCCTGAAGAAGGGGCCTGAGTTGCCTTGAATGCTTGCATATTGTAATCTTTTTTAGTTAAGCCAATAAAAGGTGTCATTTTACTTGGCTTTTCTCTAGGGGTCCCAAGAAATGTGTCCAAACCATTTTAGATATCTTTGCAGAATAAGCAACACTTCATCTCTTTTCACACTTGCTTTACTATACTCGATGACATATTAAAGACCTGCAGATATACAGGGGAAAATAGCTTTTCATGTCGGCACTTTTTCAATGAGCTGTAGGGATACCAACAAATTTGTTCACATCTGTATATTTGTATTCTTACTCCTTTATTTCTGTATCCAGCAGGGGGTGCTCTCTCCCTGGAGTTATATTCTTGATTGGTTCCAGTCTGTTCTGCATCATTCACATCCCTTTAGTAACCATGGTAGAAATAATCAGATGAGAGCAATACAGTACAAAAAGATGTGTATTTAACTTGCGTTAAAATGTAATTTCCGCTGCAAAGAATACAATGCATAATTCATTTATACATACATATCCAGGTTGGTGAGAAGCCAGTGGAACGTACAGGTGTCATTCAGTCTTTAGTGTGGGCATACTGACAGCTATGCAAACCTCCAGCAATGCAGAGAGCAGTATTTGTTCAGCCTCTGGCTTTGTGGTGGATTCTCCATTATAAACGCACACATATTTACATATTTGCCAAGTACGGGCAACTTCCAACAGGTCTGTTATATTTGGATTGTGCCCAAATAACATCTTCCCCTGTTCTCATGGCTTCTACAGACAGTAGCCGTTGGTCACTCTGGCTATATATTGATTCAGCAAACGACAGCATTTTAAAATGGCCTGCCTGGTTTGTCTTTCACATGTTTCTTTCCATCTTCCTGGCCAGTTCCACCCTATTAACCGGTGTGTTTGTGTGGCTTCAATAAAGGAATAATCTTTTATAAAATGTTTGTAATAAAGTTCACAGATCACAGTGGCCCACTTAAAACTTTTGCCTGAAATTTCTTAGTGCTAAAATAGTAAATATAAATAATCACTTCTATTATTATACTCCTAGACATGTGATGTGCCGTTTTAGGTTGAACAAAAGCATAAGCTCAAAAAATAAGTACAGTAAATAGCAATGATGCTGGCATGTAATTTTTTGTCATAATTCAATTTCCTCAGGTGTTCACCTAAGCTGTAATGGAAAATTCTATCAAAACATCCGTTTATGTTCTTCACCTTCGTCTGTGCTTGACCTTTTCAACTGAAAATGCAACATTAACAAGTTAAGATGTGCCATTCTGAAATGTGTGTGTATGTGACTTGGGTTCTTGTTCCTTCACCTGCCAGCCCAGCCAGTTTGCAGTAAAAACTAACACGTTAACATTGAAGACCTGTGACTACGGGAGTGAGGTGTGTGTGAGACTTTGACTCCACTCCATCTGCTTGTCTAGGACTGAAAGATCAATTCAGCACATCACACATCGGCACTACAGGATCAGAGTTCAATCAAAAACAAAACTGCAGTGTTTGGATGTCTCTGAATGAACTTTGAAACTGGGAAGTAAAGTCTTAATTATACAGAGCCCTCCATAATATATGGGAAAAATGCACATTTCTACTTGATTTGCCCCTCTGCTCCACAGTTTGAAATTACAAATCAAACAATTCATATGTAATTTAAAATGCAAATTGCAGACTTCCATTTAAGGGGATTTGCATACATTTCTGTGACACCATGTAGAAATGAGCACACTTTCTCTACATGTTGCCCCCCCCCCCCCCCCATCCCTTTTCAGGGCACAATAATATTAGACGACAATGGCAGGTCTATTAAAGCTGTCATATTTAGTCCTTTGTCACATATTTCCTGCTTGCAATGACAATAGACACGAGCAGGTGCTGAGGATCTTCTTTGGTGATGCTTTCCCAAGCCTCTAATATAGCCATCTTCAGTTCTGGTTTGTTTCAGGGAGCTTGTTCCCTTAAGTTTTCTATTCAGCATATGGAAGGCCTGCTCGATTGGATTTAATTGGGTGACTGGCTTGGCCATTGAAGTTTCCATTGTTTAGCTTTGACAAAATCCTCTGTGGCCTCAGCAGTATGTTTGGATCATTAGCTTGTTGTAGGATGAAATGCCGTCAAATGAGTTTGGAGGCATTTACTGAACTTGAGTAGATGTTTCTCTACACCTCAGAATTCATTGTGCCACTGCCGTCGGCAGTTCCCTCATCATTAAAGAGAAGTGTGCCAGGACCTGTGGCAGCCATACATGCCCAAGCCATAACACCCCCAGCATCATGTTTAACAGATGACAAGGTCTGCTTTGGATCTTGGGCAGTTCCTTTTGGTCTTGCCACTTAGCTCTTGCCATCACTCTGATCCGATCCATCATTGTTTGTCTCGCCTGTCCACAAGACCCTTTTTCCTGAATTCTGCAGGCTCTTTGAAGCCCCTTTTGTTTTGTGGCTCACTGGTGGTCTGCATCTTGCAGTGTGGCTTCTGTATTCCTGTTCATGAAGTCTTCTGCTGATAGTCATCTCTGACACATCCACATCTGCCCCCTGAAGACTGTTTCTGACCTTGGGGGGCTTTTTCTTTATCATAGTGAGGATTCTTCTGTCATCAGCAGTGGAGATCTTCTGTGGCCTACTAGTCTCTTTGTGATTATTGAGCTCACCAGTGTGTTCTTTCTTCACGATATTCCAGACAGTTGATTTGATTTTGGTCATCCTAATGTTTTACTGTTGTCTCAAATGGTTTTATTCTTGTTTTTCAGCCTCATAATGGCTTCTTTGACTTGTCCTTGTGTTGAATAATGGCAACTACAGACTCTAAAGGGTAGAAGCAAACTGAGGTGTCTTATGAAGCCATGAAACACACCTGAGGAATCGCAGACACCTGTGACAGCAAACATGGCGCCCTGAAATGGGGGACCATGTAGAAAAAGTGTTGTCATTTCTCTGCGGTGTGACCAAAATGTATGCAAATACTTTTAAATGGAAGACTGCAATGTGCACTTTACTCATGCCTGAATTGTTTGACTTGTAATTATGAACTGTGGGACAGAGGGGGGAAATCAAGGAAAAATGTGTCTTTGTCCCAAACATTATGGGGGGCACTGTAAATCATCAATTCAGTCAAATTTAAAGCTTTTTAAGTATTAAAAAAAACCTGTATGTCTCATGGATGTCCACCTCCCATTGTCTGTTGCTCAGAAAGTTGTGCACTGCTGGATTTGCACTCTTGGGAGTAAACTCCTGTAAACTTCTGCTACAGGAAAGACAAGTAGGAGACACAAATATTTCTAGATACAAAAAAACCCCCAAAAACACACAATTTAATACTTTGTGTTGAAACTGCTTTTATTTCATTTATATTTCATTTCATTTCATTTTATATTTTATTTATTTAAGGAACCACTAGGGAGACGCACCACTTCCTGTACGGTTTAGTTTCATTCTGTCTGATGTGAAAGTCATTTCAGTTTCATTTCTTGGCTTTGCAATTTTCCCGACTACTTTCATTATTTTTTTAATTATATTTACTTTGGTTGTAACTGCTCCACTGTGACCTTTGCATTAAAGTATTTGTTTTATATTATGGTGATCTTAATTTTTTAGTACATTTATTAGTATTTTTTGGGAATGACCTTTTTATTAAGTGACACTTATCAACCTTAGAAATGATTTTGTGCTCCATGATTCATTTATTCAGTCTAATTCTCTTAACAAACGTATTTATTTATCCAAGATATTATTGCGTAATTATGTTATGCATTTCTGTTTGTATTGAACTACAGCACTTCGTGTTGGAGAGTCAGTGGTATTTACCGATCAAACTGATGGTAGTTTGGTCATCCATATATCTGAACAAAATCAAAGTCTCATGGTAAGGTAGTTGTACTTTTTAATCGTTATGACGCATTACATGTTGATTAGCTCTTGCTAGTATGAATTTCATTATATTTTGTAGCCATACCACCTGCACTTCAGAAGTGGTCATCTATCTGAAACCAAGCATGTTCAGGCTCAGCTAGTATGTGGATGGGAGACCAACCAGGAAGAGCTTGGGTTCTGAGGTTGCTGCTGGAACAGGTATTATTGAGGCCAGCAGGGGTGCACTTACACGGTGGTCTGAATGTGGATCCCAGTGCAGTGGTGGGGACACTGTGCTGTAAACATGGTGCTCTTCTTCAGATGAGACGTAGGACTGAGGTCCCTTACTCCCTGTGGCCATAAAAGATCCCTGGTTATCCTTCCAAAAAGTAGGGTGTATCCTGATGTCCTGGCTAAATTACCCACCATGGCCTAGTCATTCAAGTCCCCTAATCATCCCGTCTCCAATTGGGTCTGTCCCTCACCACTTCACCACCTAATAGTTAATGTATGATGAGTGTTCTGGAGCAAAAATGGCTGCAGTCTCATCTTCCAGGTGGATGGTGCACATATGTGGTGGTTGGAGTGGCTACCCACTCACTATGTAAACCGCTTTGAGTAGTGAGAAAAGTGCTATATGAATATAAAAAAAGTATTATTACGTGGCAATACTGACCCCATGAATAAGTCTTGTTTAAGAACTGGGTATCTGTTGTAGATCTCCAGGCCGGACTATAATTTGAAGGTCATGTAAAGCCAGTGAATTTGTAACCTTGTGGCTGCGGCACTGGACTATTAAAACCACAATTATTATCTGTTTGAGGCAAAACTCTAAGACTCTAAGCAGGATATGTAACCCACTATTACACAAGTTCAATTAATATCTATCTGTATAGGAATATAAATTTATTAATGTCTGTCATGTGATTACTCACAAACCAATGGGGCTAAAACCTTGATCTTGGTCTGAATCGAAAGCTTATAACCTGACGTGTCTTGGAAGTTCAAAAAATGTTAAGTGACGGAAACCTAGTGGGCCCATTACTGGTGGGCAGAAAAGCTTGTTATAGTTGAAGCCTTTTCCCTACAAGCCTATTGATGATCAGAATTTTTAGTTCAAACTCTAGTTCTTTGCATTTTGTTTTAGGATTGTGTATTTCACTAGTAGAATATTCTGTATCTGTAAAGAATGCAGTACTGACTCAGCTTTAACTTGAACGAATGAATCATTTAAGGTACAGACTGAGTTGAGTGTGAACGGCATAATATAACATTGAAACAATGCCAGTTTGTCTGCACTATATCACTCTCTAGGACCCAGAATGAGTCTCATAACTTGCCTGAATGCAGGTTTAGAAAAATATGAATAAGTTTAACATATACAGTACAACTTGTAGCACCTTGAGATACGTATAACTGCCGAAAGGTGCCATATATAAAATAAAGGTCCCCCAGTTAATCACCAAGTGAAGCCCAGTCTTTTTTTAGATTGCTGTATGCTTCCAGTATCATTGAGCAGTTTAATGTCTTGCGTACTGGTGCGATTATAATTTGGGAGCTGGACTCCAACATTGTCTTGGGTTAGGTAACTCGGTCTCAGTCCTCCGACCACTGGGCCAAGGCCACCACCAATGCCGCCTCTGGCTGCTTTACGAAGGGCATACACATTTCTCTCGGCCCTTTTGGAGGCCTCGATCACTTCATTTGCGTACTCTTGGAACTGCTTCTCTTCGGCGATGTTGAGAGCTGCGCTTTGCTTGTCGTACTCCAGCTGTTGTACTCTTTGACGCCGAGATTGTTCCTGCTTTTCTGCCTAAAATTTGTGTGAAAAAGTATGAATTTCCCCTTGGGATTAATAAAGTATCTATCATCTATATATCATCTATCTATCTATTATCTATCTGTATTAATTGTAAAATCTATGAACTCATTACAACACAACTGGGTATTTAGGACTGAAGTACAAATAAAGCTTCAATTTGTTGTAGGCTTATATAACTAAATATTTAGGTATAAGTGTACATTTCATTAAAGCTCTTTCAAATACATAGTTGAAACTGACTTTTTGAGTCAGTATTTTTAAATTAAATGACATTTCTTGAATGGCTTACCATTTGATGGATTAAAACATCCTGAAGGTTTTTGTTTGCCATTTTAACTTTATGCTCCTTTTCCCACTGCTTGGATAAAAATTCTCTGTCTGATTCTTTCTTTGTGTAGAGAGCCTCCAGAGCCTGCAGCTTTTCATGCTTTTTCTTTTCTTCTTTTTCTTTAACCTAAAAACAGAGTTTTAGCAGTTTCAATCGGCCACTTTCTGAGACTACCTTGTACGTTTTAGGATCATCGGGAACAGCAGCCTCCCCAAATAGTATTTGGCAAAAGACAGGAACACACCCAGAATGGGGAAATCCATCCAACAAAGGGCACGCTTCCTGGATGAGTCCAATTCTGACTTGCCTTTGTACACGTTTGTGTTGCATGTGGAAGCAAATCCATGAGGACGTGGAGAATTAAGACTCTTAGGGAAGTGCCAGGCCAGAATTTCAAGCCAGTGTGTTAATGCCCAACATTTGTTTTCAAGTTAGTGAATGGATGAACTTTAATTAAATGTTTTCTTTTCTGTGAGGTTTTTATTTTAAAGTACTGAAATTTAAAGTTTAATACAATGTTTGTGCACGGTTTCTTGAGATTTAAATTAGTCGGTCTCTGTGTTGTGAAAGTCCTGACCTTCCACAGATGGAAAAACAATAGCCTACCAAAGACAAAATAGCCCTCCAAATGGCCTTCATCAGTGAATCCTTCAAATAGCTGGCGCATTTTCTAATACAAAACCCCACAGTTATTAGATCAGTAGTGAGTCCGAGGGAAAACTGTAAAAATGAAGACTAAACAATGTTCCAAAGAAGTCTGATAAAGTAATACAAAAACATAAATTAGGAAAACAGTGCAGTGTTTAGATGTCCCAGTGGGCACTACTGATTCAGTTATCTGGAAGGAGGAAGCTGCAACAAACCTCACAGACGCTGCTTAGAAAAGGTCGCTGCTCAAAACTCCACACAAACGAGGAGGAGGCTTATGAGGGAGAAGCTACAGGGAAAGGCAAACAAAACCCTTTGAAGGACCTGCAGAGTTCAGAGCTGAGACTGGTAAAGGTGCTCCAGTCAGCCATATCAAGAGCTCTGTGTAACACTGGTCTCAATGGGAAGGTGGCACGAAAGAAGCCCTTGCACAAAGAAACCATGTGAAAGCATGTGGAGAGTTTGCCTAAAAATATGAGTTACCCAGTTATGATGTGGGTAAGGTTTTAGTGGTCAGATGAGACATTTTTGGCTAAGGATCAAAAAAATGTGTTGCACAAATGCAGCACTGTCCACACACTTTAAAAATACCATACGTGCATTGAAGTATGGTGGTGATAGCATTATGCCTTGAGGGGCTACTTTTCATCCCCAGGGACTGGACATTGGGTCAAAACAAAAGAAGTAATGGATAGTGAAAAATACTGCATGAGAAACTGAGTATGCCAGGAAAATGAAGTCTGGATGAAAATTAATTTTTCAGCTGGACAAAGCTCCCATACATAAGGTCAAAGTAACCTTGGCGAGGCACAGGAAAAAAAGGTGAATGTCCGACAGTGGCCCAGTTAAAGCCCAGTTCTCAATCGGAGTGGGAATTTCTGGTGCTATTTAAAAAATGCAGTGTCCAAGTGTCGTTGGACTAACCTGAACAACCTGGAAGAATGACCAACAAGTCACTCAGAACAGCATGTAATACTGGAGCTTACTTAGCCCAAAAAACATACAGCCAACGGTGGCTCTAGAAAATATTCAAATGTCGAGATTGTAAACAACACATTTCCTTCTGTTTTCCTTCTTATGATTTTTGTAGCATAATTTCATATTTAAAAATGAGTTTAAAGGCTTTGAAACTGAAGTATCACAGAAGAAAATTTCAGTGTAAGGATGTGTTAGTGAGTAGAATTGGTCAAGAGGCCGAAAGATTTTCGCTAGCCCTTTTGTGTCCCCTTTTCAAGTATTTTGTGTTAACGTGATTTGCTACTAAAGTGTCTGACTTTTTTTTTTGTATTTTTCCTACTAGACAATTGTTTTTTTTTCTTTAAACGTGACTGATAATTTTTAGAAATACCGTTCTGTATCGGTGCGCAGAAATCAGTTTCAGCTCTTCTGTCCTCTTTGCTTCCTTTTCTTTTACTTCCTTTTCAAATTTCTCCTCTTGTTCTGCAACTGCTTTTGCAATTATCTCATCATCGTTGAATTGCTTCTCCTGGATTTGTGCCGCTAAGAGGTCAGTCATTTGATTTCGTTGTTCCTGCTTTTCCCTGCAGACAAACACAAAACATTTGCAGTTTGTGTTTGAGATTTAACATTTATATACAAAACAAAACATGCACATTTCAGATTCAGCATCCTCTAAATGGAGATGAAAATGACATTAGAAAACGGAATACATAGTTTTACGACTCAAATTTTGGTTGAATAAACTGTGCCTTTCAAAAATGAGATTTTTCTAAAATCAAAATGTTATATCAAGCATTTTTAAATCTGCTTGATGCCATCCTGGGTCACCATGGCCTATAATAAGCATTGAGCACAAGATGAGAACCAAACCTGAATGGGGTGCCAGTCTATCACACTGCCCACCCATGGATAAGTTTGGAATCACTTTATCAACCAGCACATCTGTGTTAATGTGGCTTACAGGGAGGGATTGAGGAACTTACACAGACACAGGAAGAGCGTACAAAATACATGGAGTGGCAGCATTATCCCACTGTGCCACCATGTTAATTATTTAAGCTCATTTGTATTTATATTTAATTACGCAATTTAAAATCCCCATTTATCCTATAAACATGAACCTCTTTGAAGATGTTGGAGGAAAGCCTGTGTAGACACAGAACGTCTATGTTCGCAATCTTTAGCATTTTAATTTTCATTTTAGTAAACAAGTTACGTTTGGCCACTTTTGCAAATGATGTCTTGCAGAATTGGAAATTTTGGGGGTGGGGGCATTTCACACGCAACTAGGAATGTGATATGTTAGTATTGGTCTCTCAGGACATTGTGAAGCTAAGAAATCTCATTTTAAATTGTCTGGAGTAGTATGCAAATTTGCTTGATTTGAAATGGTGTTTGATACAAGAGAGAGGAAAAAGGAATGCAATATGGAACAGGAAAAGGCTAAAAGGGCCTGACAAATATAAGACCAGTAACGGCACGAATACACTTGAGCATTTATAGTTTTCATACTCTTTCTCTGTATGTTTAGCATTCATTTGCTCAGAGGTCGATGTGCTTGCTGCTTCCTGAGCAGCTCTTCTCTTCTCCACCCTAACAGCCCATCACTTCTCATCTTTTGTCAGCATCTTTTTGAGTTAAAACTGATTTAAGTGAGTGTTTGTGTTGCAATTACTTAGTATGTTTTCCTTAATTTTTCACTTAAGTCCAATCTGCCTCAAGAATGATTTAAGATATGAAGAGGTAGGGGAAGTGACAGCGAAGGTGGTAGGGATGAGAACAAGGCTGCCCTGCTGGCCGATGCCGTGAGCTGATTCTACAACAAAATACAAATTAAAAAGATGAATAACCTTGAAGGTCAATCATCACTCCAAAAGCGGATAGCAGATGTCACGTAGTATATGTGTGCCAAATTTCAGGTCAATAGGTCAAATGGTTTGCGAAGTACAGGTGATTTAAAATTCCGGACAGACAAACGAACAGCCACGGTAGCGTATTTTATATATATATATATATATATATATATATATATATATATATATATATATATATATATATATATATAAAGTATAAAGAGAGAACAAACTTAAAAGTGCTGGAAAAAATTTATAAAAGACACAAACGAAATAGGTAAAAAGCTAAGTTATAAACCAGTCAGCCACTCTAATTCTGACCCATGATTGTTACTGGCCAAAGTCATTGCTTAATTAACAAATTGTCTTCCCCTTGTTTTATAGTAGCTTTCAGTGTTTTCATAATTACTGTTCGCTTGTTACTCAAGCTGATGCGTTCAAACCTAAAACTCTGTCAGATCGCTGAACCTCACAACTGGGAGGAACAGTACACATTCCATCCTGGCTATAGAACTGGGGATTATTAATTTATTATTCTTGGAGATATGTTAGAGGGGTCATGGGGATCTGCAACCATCAACTTTTACGCATGCTTTGTTGACTTGAAATGTGAATTGTGAAAAGCATTACAAGTAGAGTACATGGGCTTATAGGGCTACTGCTGCTGCAAACCATTTAGGCTCTATACTTGGGGAGAGTTATGCTTGCATATGTAATGTCATTTAGAGATTGTTTAACATGGGCAAAAGTACTTCACCAGGATAAAGGACATCTTGTCTCCTCACCTAAGTAGGATTCTCACAGATGGACTATCCGAGTCCAATTGAGACCCAGACAGTATCCAGCTGGAGGACCTGAGAACTTTAAGTGAAACTGTCCTCATTGCTATCACCAGGTGCTGATCTCCAACATGCACTGGAACAGTTTGTAACTGAGTGTGATGTGGTTAGGAAGAAAAGTAGCAATATGCACTCATGGTCTTCATCCTGAAAAAAAAAATGCTTTGTTCTGTTCAGGTATGGGGTGAATGGCCATCCCAAGTGGAAAATTTAAGAGATTATGTTCATGAGTCAAGGTGAAGATAGATGGTCATGAGCCTGACAAACGAATCACTGCTGCAAAAGTTTTGCAAATGTTGTACTGGACTGTGATCAGTGTCGGTCAAAGTCCACTTGGAGCCCTGGGCCCCGTGGGGTGCATGACTACCCTTGGTGTCCATAGTGGGCAGCCTGTACTATTCAACTAAGACGGTCCAAGGTGGAGCAAACCCCTTCAGTTACATATACAGTACAGTGATGTCTGTGTTAATATATTAGACTTTATGGAAAGCACAAGCCCCATAACTTTACTCATTCTATTTAAGTTGTGGTGCTCCATGCCACACTATGCTGCCCTGGATGGTTGCCCGCGTCACCCTAAAAACCTAAATCCGCCTCTGACTGTGATGCTAAAGTAAGAGCAAAGTTTTCAGGTTAAAATTAAATGGTCAATTTGCATCTCAGTCGTTGACTAAGGCCATGTGGTCTAGGTAGTGAAATGAAATTGAGGGTATAGACAGCTGGCACTAGATTCTTCTGCAAGGTCCTGGGCCTACTCTTCGTAACTAGTTTAGAAGGTTGGAGTATAACCTACCTACAGCTAATCCAAAGGATTGAAATCAGCTAATTGTGGTGGTTTGGGCATTTAGTTAGAAGTCTCCACTGGGCCTCTCCCACAAAAGTGTTTTAAGGCACGGCCCCCAGGGTGTAGATGAAGGTGTAGATACCAAGCATATCAGAGAGATTTTATCTTACAGCACTCAAGAGGCCCCTGTAATTCTTCAGGAGTTAGAAACTGCTGCTAGGGGTTAGTTGCCACCATGAATCTTGCCAGAAAGTGAGTGAGTATCCTTATGGCATCTGCTGTTTAATTGCAGACTTCTTTAAGATAAGACGTTTTGTGGTTTTGTTTAACATGGTGGTGGTTGTAATTAACACATTTAAGCAATTGTGATGAGAACAAGCCACTCATCCCTACAAGCTTCTTATTTACATATATAGTCTAAAATAATATCCAATTGAGATTTGAAGGTCCCTAAAGTCCTGCTGTTCACCACAACACTTGGTAATTCATTCCTTGTGTCTATGGTTCTGTCTGTAAAGAAAAATGTTAAAACATTTGTGCCCAAACTGCCCTCGAGTTTCCAACGGTGTCCCTGTGTTCGTGTTACAGCTGCCTTGTATATATGGTGTCCTTGGTGTGATTTCTGACTCAGTCAGTGTCTACAGTGTATGGGAAAAAACAGAGAAATGTCATAAAGAAAATACAAACCTGAATAGTTCAGCTTCTTTTTCTTTTCTCAATTTTGCCATCTTTTGTTTTGCTTCCGAAAAAAGTTGAATCATTTTTTGTTCTTCATCTTGTTTCTGTTTCTCAATTGCTTTCATAAGCTCCTTGTTTGATATGTGCTCCTGTTGCATTTAAATGTGAAAGTAAGTTTTCGTTTTATTCAATAATATAATGCAGTCATACAACATCATGTTCGTTAACTATGATTTGACAAGTCACCAGCGAGGAATCCCTTAGGGCGATGGTTCTTCCTCTCTTTCTAGGCAGTGGTGAGAAGCAAACCTGGGTCGCTGCTCAGCTAAAGGTGATCTCCATTAGCCATTTGCAGGTCTGGCTCTCTTACCTATGCAATATGGCTTTCCTGTGCCTCGTCTCTCTGTCTCTCACTATTTTAACCTGGCAAAGCTCACCACTGGTTAAACGAGCACGTAGCAGCTGCCCTCTGTATTTTTACTGTATATTTGCAAATTTGCACTACATGTGAATAACAGAGAAATTAGTTTAGCATTTTCTCTGTTGTCTTTATACTTTTTTGTTTATAATAATGAACTGCAACCCTCCTAGGTTTCTGCTTAGAACAAAGTCCTATTCAGCCAGAAAAGGAAAAACATGGTTAGCCGTTTTCTACATTCCATAAAACAATTGGCTGTTTTAATTACTGTACATAATGAATGGCATTTTCTGCATTTCACTAGGAACCTCTGACTGCGTCAGAATGAGCAACCCCTAGCTGATGGGGCTTTTCTCTCACAGACACACAGCACATCCCAAAATAAATAAATGTACAAGTGAAACTGTTTTTCCTTTTTTCAGTGGGGTTATTATTTTTGTACAGTATATATTGACCAGTCAGTCTACCAGTGAAGGAATGATTTTAGCTTGAATAAGAAATTATTACTACTACTGGGCTCTGATGCTTTTACCCAAGGTGACTCCCAACATCTGAAATAGATTTGGTTACATTTTTTTCCAATTGGAGAACAGGCAGGTGAGGAGTTTCACTCATGTCCACCCAATGACTAACAGCTGGATCTGAACCAACAACCTCAAGGTTTGAAATCCAAAGCCCTAACCGCGATGCCAAAGGAATCTTCAATATGCAGTATGTACATTGTCAAAAGGTTTGGGGGTATATTTTTAAATCTGAATATTATTTGCAGGTATTGTTTTGATGCTATTGTATCACCACTGTGTTATATTTTTGGTCCCAGGTTCAGCCATTTTGTTTGGCAGAGGCTACGGCAACCTCAGTCATGTGAGCCACACTACAGGAGTTGTGACATCTTTGCCAAAGGGTATGAAAGATAGCAGCATGGTGCTGTTTGGACCCTTATTTATGTGCTGTATTATTGAAAACGAACCTTTGTCCAAGCTTCTTTTCATTGTTGGGGACTCTTGTTAGCTTGTTACATTGACTTTTGTTCTGGTACTTTGACTAGCATTTCAGATTTGCCTTTCTGGTAATCAAACTCTTCCCTTCATTTTTTGGAGACACCATTACCTTAGACACTTGGCTTTATCTCCTCATCTTTTTGTTTTCTCCTTTTTAAGAACAAGTCTTTGCTCTTCCTAAAGGTTACAACAGAGAAACTGGATTGCTCAGTATATTAATACATTGATTGTAAAGACATGTTTACATTATAATCTAGCTCCAAGCACAACAGCCTGCCAAATTAAATTAATATGCCATCTCCAATCTCTACATGAAGGACTATCACATGTTCATTAATAATAATAATAATTACATTTATATAGTGCTTTTCTTGCTACTCAAAGTGCTTTACACAGACAGTGGAGAACCACTTCCACCAATGTGTAGTATCCGCCTGGATAATCTGACGCCACGCATTAGTTATTAGTTGATGAAGGAATGAGAGAAAGAGACAAACGGAATGATTAGGGGGCAGAATGGGCAGAATCATGATGGGCAATTTTAGCCAGGACATCAGGAATAATGACAGGGATCCTTAATGACCACAGAGAGTGAGGACCTCCATTTTACATCTCATTTGAGGTATGGCACCATATTTACAGCATGGTGTCCCTGTCACTGCACTGGGGCATTGGGATCCACATTCAGACAACAGGGTAAGTGCCCCCTGCTGGCCTCACCAACACCTCTTCCAGCAGCAACCCAAGTTTTTCCTACATGGTCTCCCATCCAAGTAGTGACTGGGCCGAAACAGGCTTAGCGTTGGGTGGATGACAACCTAACATTCTCAAGCTTATTCTGATTCAGAATCATAAGGGGGCTGAAGCCTATTGTGGCATTACAGTGCCCAAGACCATGGTATGGCCCACTCACACACATGGGACCAATTTAGAGGTGCCAGCTGACCATTTCTATATGTGCTTAGTAGTACTAGGGTGTTGTACCATGTTAGCCATTATGAATGTAGTGAAAAGTCAAGCAAAATGACACCTTTTATTGGCTACCAAAAAAGATTATGCAAACTTTCGAGACAACTCAGGCCCCTTCTTCAGGCAAGATGTAATCTGCTTAGGAATGTGAATATTCAACTGGAGTACCTGGAGTCAAAGTCAATGACAGCTGTGCTGATGCTGTCAGCACTAGTGCTTACTTACCCCTGTGCTACCATTTGTATATAGGTGATATGCATGCTGCTAAATATGAAATGTGCTTAATTACATATCAGGTACTCACCTTGTGAGATTCCATTAATTCCTTCTTCTCTTCATCCTTCAGCTGTTTTAATTTGCTTTGTTCCCACTCATATAGCCTTGTCTGCAACTTAATGGCTTCTGCTTCCTTTTGATCTTCTAATGTAGCTTTTTCTTTTGCTTGCTCTTTAGCTTTCATCCTGTGGAAATTGGGTTTCCATTACTGATTATATATTTGTAAGATAAAAATAAATGCCTTCAGTATATTCACTAAGTGTACTATTTAGACCAAAACAATAAACTCCCCGGTCTATGCATATTGACATTCTAAAATGAGCAATGTAACTTCAATTTAAAAATGTGCTTAACTGCAAAAGAGAAGTGAGCATTTAGAACACAGTAAAATACAAAAATGTAAAAAAATAAATTTAATGATGTTAAGCTTACTTGCCCTGGTTCTTGAGGTACTGTAGCATTATTCAATTGCTTACAAATATTTTATAGATTATGACAGTATTAAACTCACTAGATGGCCACAACATTAGTACTGTGTAGGAATCCCTTATGCCACATTCTTCTAGGCATGGATTCAGCAGGCTGCTTGAAACATTTCTTAGACATTCCAGTCCATTCCAACTCACTAGCCTCACCCAGCACCTGCCATATAAGTTTTCTGGGTGTTTTTTTTTTTTTTTTGGCTGCTTATTTATCCTCTTAAACTCTTGTTCCACTTCCTCCTAAAGGCTCTCTGTTGAACTGAGATCTAAGGACCATACAAGTCATCAAAGTAAACTGAAGTCACTATCATCTCTGAGGAACCAGCTTGAGACACGAGTGCTTTGCACATGGTGTATTATGAAGGGATGCACATAGTCCTCAACAATGCTGATGTATGCCTTGGCATTGAAATGACACTAAAATTGCTATTTGGGGGTCTAATGGGTGTCAAGAAAACATTCCTCACACCCCTCAGCTACCACCACAGGTCGGTACTGCTGATACAAGCGAAGTTAGATTTTGTCAGGATCATCAGAGTAACTCGGAGAAACAGCAGGTCATTAACAAGAAAATTGAGAGATGGGTTAAAGTGTAAATGGACAAGGCAGGAATGTTGTCAAAAGTAACCAGAAAGTCAACTAAAACCGATTTTCAAAGCCAATGCACAAATGAAGAGTAACATTAGGAGTAGTTTCCTAAATTAGGAAAAGTGATCAAATGCTTTCACTCCTATTTTAAAGAGTAGGGCCAAATTTGAATCACTCTGAGACTTTTGAGTCGGTCAGGATAGTTTTCTTGCTCAGAGACGCATGATAAATATGGGCTCTGAAAAGGGCCGTTATTGGAGTTTTAGTGGCCTTTTTGCTAACTTAGACTATTCTTCTCTGCTATTAACAAAACTGTCAGTTACTGGATGATTTTCTTGATCTCATTCTCTGTTAACTCTAGAGCTCGTACTGCAAGAAAATTCCTGGAGGGCAGCTGGAATCCCTGACAACAATATTCAGATGACGGTCATAACTACTTAGATTGCAGGTATTGCCCATTGTTGTGTTTGGTTGAATAATCACTAAGCCTTCTTGGCCATGTCTGTCGACACAGGTAATGTATTAAGTTGCAAGCATGTGACTGAATGTTTACAGGAGTGGGCTATTTATGTTAACAAACAGGAGGACCCCACGGAGTGACCAATGAGTGTACAGTGGTGTGAAAAACTATTTGCCCCCTTCCTGATTTCTTATTCTTTTGCATGTTTGTCACACAAAATGTTTCTGATCATCAAACACATTTAACCATTAGTCAAATATAACACAAGTAAACACAAAATGCAGTTTTTAAATGATGGTGTTTATTATTTAGGGAGAAAAAAAATCCAAACCTACATGGCCCTGTGTGAAAAAGTAATTGCCCCCTTGTTAAAAAAAATAACCTAACTGTGGTGTATCAGACCTGAGTTCAATTTCCGTAGCCACCCCCAGGCCTGATTACTGCCACACCTGTTTCTATCAAGAAATCACTTAAATAGGAGCTGCCTGACACAGAGAAGTAGACCAAAAGCACCTCAAAAGCTAGATATCATGCCAAGATCCAAAGAAATTCAGGAACAAATGAGAACAGAAGTAATTGAGATCTATCAGTCTGGTAAAGGTTATAAAGCCATTTCTAAAGCTTTGGGACTCCAGCGAACCACAGTGAGAGCCATTATCCACAAATGGCAAAAACATGGAACAGTGGTGAACCTTCCCAGGAGTGGCCGGCCGACCAAAATTACCCCAAGAGCGCAGAGACGACTCATCCGAGAGGTCACAAAAGACCCCAGGACAACGTCTAAAGAACTGCAGGCCTCACTTGCCTCAATTAAGGTCAGTGTTCACGACTCCACCATAAGAAAGAGACTGGGCAAAAGTGGCCTGCATGGCAGATTTCCAAGACGCAAACCACTGTTAAGCAAAAAGAACATTAGGGCTCGTCTCAATTTTGCTAAGAAACATCTCAATGATTGCCAAGACTTTTGGGGAAAATACCTTGTGGACTGATGAGTCAAAAGTTGAACTTTTTGGAAGGCAAATGTCCCGTCACATCTGGCGTAAAAGGAACACAGCATTTCAGAAAAAGAACATCATACCAACAGTAAAATATGGTGGTGGTAGTGTGATGGTCTGGGGTTGTTTTGCTGCTTCAGGACCTGGAAGGCTTGCTGTGATAGATGGAACCATGAATTCTACTGTCTACCAAAAAATCCTGAAGGAGAATGTCCGGCCATCTGTTCGTCAACTCAAGCTGAAGCGATCTTGGGTGCTGCAACAGGACAATGACCCAAAACACACCAGCAAATCCACCTCTGAATGGCTGAAGAAAAACAAAATGAAGACTTTGGAGTGGCCTAGTCAAAGTCCTGACCTGAATCCAGTTGAGATGCTATGGCATGACCTTAAAAAGGCGGTTCATGCTAGAAAACCCTCAAATAAAGCTGAATTACAATTTTGCAAAGATGAGTGGGCCAAAATTCCTCCAGAGCGCTGTAAAAGACTCATTGCAAGTTATCGCAAACGCTTGATTGCAGTTATTGCTGCTAAGGGTGGCCCAACCAGTTATTAGGTTCAGGGGGCAATTACTTTTTCACACAGGGCCATGTAGGTTTGGATTTTTTTTTCTCCCTAAATAATAAAAACCACCATTTACAAACTGCATTTTGTGTTTACTTGTGTTATATTTGACTAATGGTTAAATGTGTTTGATGATCAGAAACATTTTGTGTGACAAACATGCAAAAGAATAAGAAATCAGGAAGGGGGCAAATAGTTTTTCACACCACTGTATGTGGGACGTTTACTATTAGGTTTATAAAGTGAAATTACAGAAATATTGTTTTTTAAAAAAAAAAAAAGATGCTAGGCAAAGTTTAAAAGTTAATGCATTTATATGTATAGTAATCCCTCGCTATATCGTGCTTCGCCTTTCGCGGCTTCACTCCATTTTATATGTAAGTATATTTAAATATATATCGCGGATTTTTTGCTGGTTCGCGGATTTCTGCGGACAATGGGTCTTTTAATTTCTGGTACATGCTTCCTCAGTTGGTTTGCCCAGTTGATTTCATACAAGGGACGCTATTGGCAGATGGCTGAGAAGCTACCCGGCTTACTTTTCTGTCTCTCTTGCGCTGACTTTCTCTGATCCTGACGTAGGGGGACTGAGCAGGGGGGCTGTTCGCACACCTAGACGATAAGGACGCTCGTCTAAAAATGCTGAAAGATTATCTTCACGTTGCTATCTTTTGTGCAGCTGCTTCCTGAAATGACATGCTGCACGGTGCTTCGCATACTTAAAAGCTCGAAGGGCACGTATTGATTTTTGACTGAAAAACAAACTCTGTCTCTCTCTATCTCTCTCTCTCTCTCTTTCTCTGCTCCTGACGGAGGGGGTGTGAGCTGCCGCCTTCAACAGCTTTGTGCTGCAGTGCTTCGCATACTTAAAAGCAAACAGCCCTATTGATTTGTTTGCTTTCCTCTGTCTTTCTGACAGACTCTGCTCCTGACGCGCACTCCTTTGAAGAGGAAAATATGTTTGCATTCTTTTAATTGTGACACGGAACTGTCATCTCTGTCTTGTCATGGAGCACAGTTAAAACTTTTGAAAAAGAGACAAATGTTTGTTTGCAGTGTTTGAATAATGTTCCTGTCTCTCTACAACCTCCTGTGTTTCTGCGCAAATCTGTGACCCAAGCATGACAATATAAAAATAACTATATAAACATATGGTTTCTACTTCGCGGATTTTCTTATTTCGCGGGTGGCTCTGGAACGCAACCCCCGCGATGGAGGAGGGATTACTGTATAGCCAAATTATGAAGTACAAACATTATCAAGTACATACTGTTCCATCTGTTCTTCAGAAGTAGCCTTTTGATCAAGGAAGCGTTTGAGTGCCTTCTGCTGATCTTCATATATCGCTTCCTCACGTTCTCGTTGCATCCGACCCAGAACATCACTATCTATATTTTTCATGGCATTTAGTTTCTTCTGTTTCAGCTCAACCTGAGCATCTCTTTCCTTGATAACTTCAGAAAGCAAAAGGGCACTCTGAAAAAGTTTTGTTCAAAATCACTTTTTAAAATTATACATTTTCAAAACAGAATTTAAAAGACAAATCAGCAATTGTAAAATATTGTAATCAGAAAAGGGTTGTAACAGCCTGTCTCCTGGGATCTCCACCATGCTCCTGAGACCTTCTTGCCACAGCACATGTGGAGCCATCCTGGAGGAGCTGGGCTATCTGTGCAACCTGAATGGGCTGAAGGTACCACCTCATGCTACCAGTAGTGAGAAGGACACTAGCAAAACGTAAAACTAGAAAAGAATCAGACAGGAACGATAAGGAGAGAGCAATTGTCTGTGGCCACCACCTGCAAAACCATTCCATTTTTGGGGGGTGTCTTTCTGTTGTCTCCCCAGAGTATGGGTACCTGTTGTCACTTTCATTTGCACCAAGGCTCGTGAAGTTGATTCACAATCACCTATGCTTCCTAACTGGATGGATGAATGGATGGATAGATAGATAGATAGATACTTTATTAATCCCAAGGGGAAATTCACAATTGATATTGATTGATATGTTGTGGCAGAGATAACGGCAGCCCGACTTTTCTCAAGAAGGCACAAGGAGTCTCAGGAAGGCAGCAATTATCAGGCTTTTATTTCATGATGCATACACAGACTCCAGTCAAGTGAAATAAGCAACCAAGGATGGGCAAATCATACTTTTATTACAATTCTTATCTCCTTTGATAGGGAGTCAGATGACAGAGACATTCCATTCCCTGCTATCCTGCCTCCAACTGGTTCCACCAATATTTCCTACCTGTCACTGGGTGTAGCATCTTTCCCATACATCACATATGCTTGACAGGGCCTAATCTTACCTAGTATTGCTCCAGGTGTCCCCAACAGTATTTACAATCTCACGTTCATATCTCTTACCTGGAGGAGTGGAATTTACCCTCCTCATCCTTCGCTGCACACTTGACCTTCAGTCTATAATATATTGGTGGTTTGTAGCTTATTCAGATACACAACAAATAACTATGCCTTTCTACTTTCTTACAGTGCTCGTGCTTAATAAAATATAATACTACTTTTATGTGTTCATAATTCATTTTGAATACATATTAATCAACAGTAAGATAAATATATCCCTCTATAATATTTATACACCTTGCCATACCTCACAATATTATATTATCAAATAAATGTGCTTGGCACACAAATATGGATCACAATATATGAAATGAGAAGATTATGTAAAAGAATGTGAAAAAAATGAGGATGCATACGTGGAATCCTTTGACTCGGTCGGTCTGGAAGTACTGGAGTTTTTTTGCTTGTTCAATGGCTTCTTTCCTGTTGGCAGCCTTAAGCTGAGCTTCCTCTAAATCTATTTTCCTTCTCTCTTCCTCTTCCTGCTCTTCCCATATTCTTTTTTCTTCAAGTTTCTTTTGTCTTTGACCCTGAGTTCATAAAGGTATTACTATTACAGATGGTTTTATTACATTTTAAATACAAAGAATGCTTCATCATATCCTTTCTTCATACATGATACTACACTATGACCAAAACCAGTCCCAGCACCACTGGGCACCAGGACAGGACCCATCCATTCGCAACCACACAGCTTATTTTACGTAAATTATATATGTTGTCTGATGTGGGAGGAAGACACACGAGGAGAATATGCAAAATGAACATGGACAAAATCCAGAACAATGGATGCATGCAGTAGCAGTGCTAACCACTGTGCCACCTTCTTAAGACACATGTAGTTATGTTCCATTAATAGATTCATTATGAATACTTTAGTTTTAACTTTCCTTTTAGCATGTGTGTCTTGATAATCAATGACTTAGACTAGCAGCACTTTTTTTTTTTAGTGTGATAATTTTAATTTACATCTTCCTTTATAATATTAGGAACCTGCTGTGCAAAAAATCCAGAGTGGGCTCGTCATTTTGAGGGTGGTGGTTTTTTTTTTTTGAGACAAACTGCACTGGATGTTTTACTATTCCAGAGTGGCACATGTACTATGTATATTGTGGGTGACACCTGATCATGAAGACCAAATGAAATGTATGGCCAGCCCTGAACTTGTTGGAGATTGCTGCAGGAAAAAAAAATGATGGCAAAGTTACTGACAATCATGACTCTTTTTACTTTCAGTTGCTCCTGATAGGGTTGCCACAGCGGATCATCATCTTCCATATTGCCCTGTCCTCTTCATCTTGCTCTGTCAGACCCATCACCCTCATGTCTTCTCTCACCACATCCATCAACCTTCTCTTAAGCCTTTTCCTTTTGCCTGGGAGCTCTATCTTTAACATACTTTTCCAAATATACTCAGCATCTCTCCTCTGCACATGTCCAAACCAACGCAATCTCGCCTCTCTGACTTTTGTCTCCCAATCGTCCAACTTGAGCTGATCCTCTAATGTACTCATTTCTAATCCCATTCATCCTTGTCGCACCAATTCAAATCTTAGCATCTTTAACTCTGCTACCTCCAGCTCTGTCTCCTGCTTTCTGGTCAATGCCACCGTCTCCAACCCATATAACATAGCTGGTTTCACTACCGTCCTGTAGACCTTCCCTTTCACTCTTGGTGATACCTGTCTGTCAAAAATCACTCCTGACACACTTCTCCACCCTGTCTGCATTCTTTCTCACCTCTCTTCCACAATCCCCATTACTCTGTACTGTTGACCCCAAGTATTTAAACTCCTCCACCTTTGCCAACTCTACTCCCTGCATCCTCACCATTCCACTGACCTCCCTCTCATTCACACACATGTATTCTGTTTTGTTCCTACTGACCTTCATTCCTCTCCTCTCTAGAGCATATCTCCACCTCTCCAGGGTCTCCTCAACCTGCTCCCTACTATCCCTACATATCACAATGTAGTCAGCAAACATCATAGGCCACGGGGACTCCTGTCTAATCTCATCTGTCAGCCTGTCCATCACCATTGCAAATATGAAAGGGCTCCGAGCCGATCCCCGATGTAATCCCAGCTCCACCTTGAATGCATCCGTCACTTCTACCGCAAACCTCACCACTGTCACACTTCCCTCGTACATATCCTATACAACTCTTACATACTTCTCTGCCACTCCCAACTTCCTCATACAATACCACAGCTCCTCTCGAGGCATCCTGTCACGTGCTCCTACAGCTCCACAAAGGCGCAATGCAACTCCTTCTGGGCTTCCAACTGACAATTGTGACTAATTCTACTTATTTTCTTCTTTAGCAACTTTAATCATCTGCTCACTGCACAATTGAGTGCCAAGGAATTCTATTAGGGTTCTTTTTTGACCACAGCTAAGAAACTGTATCTCCTAACAAAATGCCCCTCTTTACCTCTTCAGTTATGATGATCACATTGGCCACCGGGACAATGCTTCTTTAGCTACACTAAGCTTTAAATGTACACTGGGTATACTGTGAGTACAACTGCTGGTCATGTAGTTTGTACCAGTTTATACAAACACATGGTGTTCTGTGTTGCTGCCAGAGCAAAAGTACTGTATATCTCCCCAGGGATCCATAGTGTTCTCTCTATCTGAGCTATCTATCTAATCGCCTTTTTTTCTCTGGCTATTGCAGAATGAGCTTTTAATTAGTCGGCAGAATTTATGCTGTAAATGTCCCCAAAATCAATGATGTTTGGCCCAGAACTGAATTAGTTTGAGAATATTATGGTAATGTGTGTTCACTGCTTTGTAGAAGTGCTGAATAAAATCGTCGTAGCATTCATTCACTGAATGAAGGCTTGGGACACTGGACGTCAAACAGCCATCCCATCCAGGTTTCACTTTCTCACAGACCTTAACTGAATTATGAGAATTCATAAGCTAATTTATTATTAATGAAGCATTTAGCCCAGTTGAGGCTGATGATAGGCTAGAACCAAATATAGACGGGTGTCAGTCCAATGCAGAATACATTCACGCAAACACTTTGGACCATAAAGCACTGCTTTATTGTTGACAATCAACCTAACACTTCTCTGGAACATGGGAGGAAAAAAAGGGCCATCTAAGGATATCCTAGATATACATAGACCAGAATTTGTCTTGCTTTGCAACACAGAAAAAAAACTGAATTATTTTTAACCAAAATGTGGGACACCAACAATTAGATAGAAGCATAACATTTATTCCGTTTTTAAATCTATAATATTTATCACTGGGTAATACAAGGGTAAATACAAATAAACTTTAAATAAGTAATATGGTGGCACAGTGGGGTAATGCTGCCACCCCATGGATTTTGTCTGTGTGGAGCCTGTATGTTCTCCCTGTGTCTTTGTAGTTTTTCTTCCAGGTACACGACATCACCACTGATGTGCAGGTTATGTTGATGAGTAATTCTAAACTGACCCTTGGGTGGGCCCTGCAAATAACTGATATCCCGACGTTCAGTGCTGTTTCCTGACTTGTGTTCAAATTTTGTCAGGATAGGCTCTGGTCCCCTGTGACTGTGAATCCCATTAAATGGCATGTTAAATATATGGCAAATAGAAAATAAAACACTTACAGCAATGGTATTTGACCAGTTTTTAACAACTTCCTTAGAACGTTCATGCAGACTTTCCTTTTCACGCCGTACTTGTTGTAACCATTCAGCCTCACTGTTAACCTTGTTGATGTTCTCCTGAATCCTTTGCCATTCAGCTTTTGGCAAAATGGTGACCTGTTGAAGATCATGAAAGTCAACAGGCACATGTTGCTGGGTCAACATTTGTGTTGCTGAAAAAGGAAATGTGGAAAGGTGTTTCAAATACATGTTCAGAATAGTTTTTTTTTTAACATAATAGTTATTAAAAGATACAGCATAAAAAGCAAGTGTTATACTGGTCATTAATTATTCTACTAATGGACACAACAAGAAGAAATTCAGAAAAATGTACACAGTTCAATTAAGCTTCATGCACTGCTCAGATTCTTATATTTAGTCTTTGGATGCTGAAAAAACACTGCATTACTCATGAGGCATTGACGCTTTTTAGTCCAACTTTTAATTTGTGTCATTTCAAATGACATTATACATAATGCTTTTCTCTTATCCAAAGTAAGTAGCTTCACACTTGGCAGCTCCATCCAGTCCTACTGTAGAACTTTATGGTAAAATGTGGGACTTGCATTGTTTCATCGCTGTCGCAGAAGTGCCACAGGCCAGCTGCTGTCTTTAAATTTTGGTTCAGATTTGATCTGAACTTTAGCAAGGGCTCTTTACAGGTGCTGGTCATAAAATTAGAATATCATGACAAAGTTGATTTATTTCAGTAATTCCATTCAAAAAGTGAAACTTGTATATTAGATTCATTCATTACACACAGACTGATGTATTTCAAATGTTTATTTCTTTTAATGTTGATGATTATAACTATGGCGAGCGCCTGGTGGATGGCGAGCGCCTGGTGGCCGGGCCTGCACCCATGGGGCTCGGCCGGGCACAGCCCGAAGAGGCAACGTGGGTCCCCCTTCCCATGGGCTCACCACCTATGGGAGGGGCCAAGGAGGTCGGGTGCAGTGTGAGTTGGGTGGTGGCCGAAGGCGGGGACCTTGGCGGTCCGATCCTCGGCTACAGAAACTGGCTCTTGGGACATGGAATGTCACCTCTCTGAAGGGGAAGGAGCCTGAGCTAGTGCGCGAAGTTGAGAGGTTCCGGCTAGATATAGTCGGACTCACCTCGACGCACAGCTTGGACTCTGGAACCAATCTCCTTGAGAGGGGCTGGACTCTCTACCACTCTGGAGTTGCCCCCGGTGAGAGGCGCCGAGCAGGTGTGGGTATACTTATTGCCCCCCAACTTGGAGCCTGTACATTGGGGTTTACCCCGGTGGACGAGAGGGTAGCCTCCCTTCGCCTTCGGGTGGGGGGACGGGTCCTAACTGTTGTTTGTGCGTATGCACCGAACAGCAGTTCGGAGTACCCACCCTTTTTGGAGTCCCTGGAGGGGGTGCTAGAGGGCATACCTTCTGGGGACTCCCTCGTTCTGCTGGGAGACTTCAATGCTCACGTGGGCAATGACAGTGAGACCTGGAAGGGCGTGATTGGGAGGAATGGCCCCCCTGATCTGAACCCGAGCGGTGTTTTGTTATTGGACTTCTGTGCTCGTCACGGATTGTCCATAACGAACACCATGTTCAAGCATAGGGGTGTTCATATGTGCACTTGGCACCAGGACACCCTAGGCCTCAGTTCGATGATCGACTTTGTGGTCGTGTCGTCGGACTTGCGGCCACATGTCTTGGACACTCGGGTGAAGAGAGGGGCGGAGCTGTCAACTGATCACCACCTGGTGGTGAGTTGGCTTCGATGGTGGGGGAGGATGCCGGTCAGGCGTGGTAGGCCCAAATGTGTTGTGAGGGTCTGCTGGGAACGTCTGGCAGAGCCCCCTGTCAGAAGTAGCTTCAACTCCCACCTCCGGCAGAACTTCGACCACATCCCGAGGGAGGTGGGGGACATTGAGTCCGAATGGGCCATGTTCCGTGCCTCTATTGTTGAGGCAGCTGACCGGAGCTGTGGCCATAAGGTGGTCGGTGCCTGTCGTGGCGGCAATCCCCGAACCCACTGGTGGACACCGGCGGTGAAGGATGCCGTCAAGCTGAAGAAGGAGTCCTACAGGACCCTTTTGTCCTGTGGGACCCCGGAGGCAGCTGATAGGTACTGGCAGGCCAAGCGGAATGCGGCTTTGGTGGTTGCTGAGGCAAAAACTCGGGCGTGGGAGGAGTTTGGGGAGGCCATGGAGAATGACTTTCGGACGGCTTCGAGGAGATTCTGGTCCACCATCCGGCGTCTCAGGAAGGGGAAGCAGTGCAGTGTCAACACTGTATATGGTGGGGATGGTGCGCTGCTGACCTCGACTCGGGACGTTGTGGGTCGGTGGGGAGAATACTTCGAAGACCTCCTCAATCCCATTAACATGCCTTCCAATGAGGAAGCAGAGCCTGGGGACTCAGAGGTGGGCTCCCCCATCTCTGGGACTGAGGTCACCGAGGTGGTCAAAAAACTCCTTGGTGGCAGGGCCCCGGGGGTGGATGAGATACGCCCGGAGTTCCTCAAGGCTCTGGATGTTGTAGGACTGTCTTGGCTGACACGCCTCTGCAACATCGCATGGACATCAGGGACAGTGCCTCTGGATTGGCAGACCGGGGTGGTGGTCCCCCTCTTTAAGAAGGGGGATCGGAGGGTGTGTTCCAACTACAGAGGGATCACACTCCTCAGCCTCCCTGGAAAAGTCTATTCAGGGGTCCTGGAGAGGAGGGTCCGTCGGATAGTCGAGCCTCGGATTCAGGAGGAACAGTGTGGTTTTCGTCCTGGTCGCGGAACAGTGGACCAGCTCTATACCCTTAGCAGGGTCCTGGAGGGTGCATGGGAGTTTGCCCAACCAGTCTACATGTGTTTTGTGGACTTAGAAAAGGCATTCGACCGTGTCCCTCGGGGAATCCTGTGGGGGGTACTCCGAGAGTATGGGGTACCGGCCCCCCTGATAAGGGCTGTTCAGTCCCTGTACGATCGGTGCCAGAGCTTGGTCCGCATTGCCGGCAGTAAGTCGAACCCGTTTCCAGTGAGAGTTGGACTCCGCCAGGGCTGCCCTTTGTCACCGATTCTGTTCATAACTTTTATGGACAGAATTTCTAGGCGCAGCCAGGGTGTTGAGGGGGTCCGGTTTGGTGGGCTCAGGATTGGGTCACTGCTTTTTGCAGATGATGTTGTCCTGTTTGCTTCATCAGGCCGTGATCTTCAGCTCTCTCTGGATCGGTTCGCAGCCGAGTGTGAAGCGGCTGGGATGAGAATCAGCACCTCCAAATCCGAGACCATGGTCCTCAGCCGGAAAAGGGTGGAGTGCCCTCTCAGGGTTGGTAGCGAGATCCTGCCCCAAGTGGAGGAGTTCAAGTATCTCGGGGTCTTGTTCACGAGTGAGGGAAGAATGGAGCGTGAGATCGACAGGCGGATCGGTGCAGCATCCGAAGTAATGCGGGCATTGCATCGGTCTGTCGTGGTGAAAAAGGAGCTGAGCCGCAAGGCGAAGCTCTCAATTTACCAGTCGATCTATGTTCCTACCCTCACCTATGGTCATGAGCTATGGGTAGTGACCGAAAGAACGAGATCGCGAATACAAGCGGCTGAAATGAGTTTCCTCCGCAGGGTGTCTGGGCTTTCCCTTAAAGATAGGGTGAGAAGCTCAGTCATCCGGGAGGGGCTCAGAGTAGAGCCGCTGCTCCTCCGCATCGAGAGGAGTCAGATGAGGTGGCTCGGGCATCTGATCAGGACGCCTCCCTGGTGAGGTGTTCCGGGCACGTCCAACCGGGAGGAGACCCCGGGGAAGACCCAGGACACGCTGGAGGGACTATGTCTCTCGACTGGCCTGGGAACGCCTTGGGATTCTCCCGGAAGAGCTAGAAGAAGTGGCCGGGGAGAGGGAAGTCTGGGCATCTCTGCTCAAGCTGCTGCCCCCACGACCCGACCTCGGATAAGCGGGAGACAATGGATGGATGGATGGATGGATTATAACTGACAACTAATGAAAGTCCCAAATTCAGTATCTTGGAAAATTAGAGTATTGTGAAAAGGTTCAATATTGAAGACACCTGGTGCCACACTCTAATCAGCTAATTAACTCCAAACACCTGCAACAGCCTTTAAATGGTCTCTCAGTCTAGTTCTGTAGGCTACACAATCATGGGGAAGACTGCTGACTTGACAGTTGTCCAAAAGACGACCATTGACACCTTGCACAAGGAGGGCAAGACACAAAAGGTCATTGCTAAAGAGGCTGGCTGTTCACAGAGCTCTGTGTCCAAGCACATTAATAGAGAGACGAAGGGAAGGACAAGATGTGGTAGAAAAAAGTGGACAAGCAATAGGGATAACCGCACCCTGGAGAGGATTGTGAAACAAAACCCATTCAAAAATGTGGGGGAGATTCACAAAGAGCGGACTGCAGCTGGAGTCAGTGCTTCAAGAACCACCACGCACAGACGTATGCAAGACATGGGTTCCAGCTGTCGCATTCCTTGTGTCAAGCCACTCTTGAACAAGAGACAGCGTCAGAAGCGTCTCGCCTGGGCTAAAGACAAAAAGGACTGGACTGCTGCTGAGTGGTCCAAAGTTATGTTCTCTGATTAAAGTAAATTTTGTATTTCCTTTGGAAATCAAGGTCCCAGAGTCTGGAGGAAGAGAGGAGAGGCACAGAATCCACGTTGCGTGAGGTCCGGTGTAAAGTTTCCACAGTCAGTGATGGTTTGGGGTGCCATGTCATCTGCTGGTGTTGGTCCATTGTGTTTTCTGAAGTCCAAGGTCAACGCAGCCGTCTACCAGGAAGTTTTAGAGCACTTCATGCTTCCTGCTGCTGACGAACTTTATGGAGATGCAGATTTCATTTTCCAACAGGACCTGGCACCTGGACACAGTGCCAAAGCTACTAGTACCTGGTTTAAGGACCATGGTATCCCTGCTCTTGATTGGCCAGCAAACTCGCCTGACCTTAACCCCATAGAAAATCTATGGGGTATTGTGAAGAGGAAGATGCAATACGCCAGACCCAACAATTCAGAAGAGCTGAAGGCCACTATCAGAGCAACATGGGCTCTCATAACACCTGAGCAGTGCCACAGACTGATCGACTCCATGCTACGCTGCATTGCTGCAGTAATCCAGGCCAAAGGAGCCCCAACTAAATATTGAGTGCTGTATATGCTCATACTTTTCATGTTCATACCTTTCAGTTCGCCAACATTTCTAAAAATCCTTTTTTTGCATTGTTCTTAATTGATATTCTAATTTTCCGAGATACTGAATTTGGGACTTTCATTAGTTGTCAGTTATAATCATCAACATTAAAAGAAATAAACATTTGAAATACGTCAGTCTGTGTGTAATGAATGAATCTAATAATCAAGTTTCACTTTTTGAATGGAATTACTGAAATAAATCAACTTTGTCATGATATTCTAATTTTGAGACCAGCACCTGTATTTCCAGTTTGCTATTATAGTTCAGTTTTTACTTGCGTGTAAAGTGAAGCTTTTTAATTCAGTTGTGTATTCAGGGGAGGTATGTGGGCACAGTTCTAATGCTACACCATCAGAGAGGAGAGCTTAATAATAAGGATTAATGAATGAATTAATTACATTTATGCAGCACTTTTCTAACCTACTCTGCACTTGGAGAGCCGTGGCTTTCCTGGCAAGGTTGATGGTCTTAAAGAAATCAAGTCCCATTTTAAAGATTGTTTTTAAATTGAGTTGTGTGTTTTTTAAATAAATATAACCATAAATTTTCTGCAGTTGTTGCACAGAGTTAGTACTAGAAAGTTAGAGATTAGAGCTGCAATTCTCAACGTGTGCGGTACACAAAGAAACAAACAAATAAATTGGGATTGGGTGGGGGCAGTGAACCTTACAGCATCCAAACCAGAGTCTTCAAGGTCAACTTTGATTCACTCCCACCAGTCTGTCAAATGGTACTCTAGATGCGAGACTACACTAAGGTCTCCTCATCCATATCCAAACCCCAAGCCATTTTGAAGTCTCCCACTGTTCTCATGGGGTTCAAGATAATGGCTCCATAATGCTTCCCACCTCATTAAGCCAATTGATGCAAATATCAAGACTGCTTGGGAACCATGTGCCAAGACATACAGATTTTCCTGACAAAGAGTGTCTTAAGAGGATGGTGAGATGGCATGTCAAGAAAAATGGTTGAGAAACCCTGATCTGGAGCTACAGTATGTGGTGACATTTCATCACATATGAACCTATATGCATTAATAGTCTGTTATAGTTGAAAATTCACTTTAATAAGTCTACTGTTATCTGAAATCATGATGGTTAACTACTGTTAGAAGTAACTAAGACTTCACAGCATTGGGTTAATATGTTAGTTGTAATAACCAGATGCTGTAACTTTTTAGGGGCTTTGGTTTAAAGAAGTTTGGAAACCCTGGCACTGATCCTTTTTCCAGAGCACTAAGTAGCCACCAACCACCAGTTCCAACCTCAACACACATTTCTCTTTGCATATTAACTATTTACACTAAGAACAGACTTGTGGGAGAGATTGTAGGATAAGAACAGGCATGCCAGCCAGGGAGGAGTACAGTTTATTGCCAGTAAAGGAGGCTGGAGCAGAATGATGGATGGATTGGCCGACTGGATGGAAAGATAATTTTGTGCCCAGCTGGTATAAAATAATGGATGAACCAGTGGAAGCCAGAACTTGGGAGTAGTTTCATCTCCTATATGGCAGGGGGCTAGTGGTCCACATGTGGAAACCCAGTCAGGACACCTGCTGTGGTGCTTTGGAGTTGGAGTCCAGAACTGCAGTCCTGTCAAGGGCCCTGGGTGTCGATAGAGGGTGCTATCGAGGGAAGATCTCCCTACTATATTTATGGTCTGGAAGTGCTTTCAGGAAGACACAGCAGAGCACCAGACACACTCCCAGGTCTGGCTTAAAAGGGGGCCCACTACCTCATATCAGTGAGTCAGAGTCAGGAGGCAGTGAGCAACACTCAACGGGAAGGTAGAGAGGAGGAAGAATTAATTTGCTGTTTATAATTGTGGCTTATTATTGGAGAGAGGTTTGTGAAAAGGAACTTGTCAATAAATATTCTTTCATTTATCACATCAACATGTGGTGTATTGCTGTGTCTGTGGTTTGGGGCTCTCTGGTGCCCCATTGTGGTCACAATATATTTAGGGTAAGCAGGAACACCAAACAGTGCTGGGTGTGTGCACTGCCATTGGAGAGGGAGAGGTGTGCATCATTACCAAACACTGCCGAAGAAAATGAGATCCTATACTGCAATTCTGCGGCACAACTTGTGCAATACCAGGTGTGTCTGATGGAATGTAATTACCTACAGGTATTTAATTATGAAATGAAAGTGAAAATTTAAATAATATAATTCAGCAGGTGCTTGCTTATGTTAAGTGTTTAATCCAAGACATTTGTGTTGGCACTTGGAAGTGTGCATAATGCAGGACTATTCATCGCATGATATTTATGCAGATGTGTAGAACAGTTTCAAGAACCTTAAATGTAGTTCTATTTTTTAAAAGTGGCATTACACATTATGGAAAGCAACAAGTATAATGATGATATGCTGTCCCATAACACTAGATTTATGTGTAAATGCCTTATTTTTCCTGTTAACTTTTCCTAAAAAGGATGCAAGAAATGTTTTATCAATAACTAAGGTGTACAACCAACAACTATCTTTTCTACCACCTACATCAACAAGTATTTCTAAATGTTAAATCAAACCACCTACATCAACAAGTATTTCTAAATGTTAAATCAACTGTTTCAATGCAAACCCCGTTGCTATGTGGTATCCTAATGGGCCTATACAAATCCAACATGGTTAAGAAAGAGTTAAACACATTTTACCCACCTAAATAGCTGACAACACGCATAGGAAGTTTAAGTATTCCTACTATTGGCACGCTTTGTCTAACATAGGCCGTGCCACATCTGAATATCAGCATAAGATATTGGCATTGCCACATCAACTCTTGAATCATCATTACTTCAGTAATAACAAGATATGAGCTGACACCAAGTTTACTGCAAATTTGTCATTCTGTGTGCATTGATAGCCACATCTAATATGGTTTATTATATCCTGTCTTTAGGCTGCCTGCTTTGTAAAGATACATCACTTTTCACTTAGGCTACAGACTTAGAAAATAAATGATTAACTTACAAAACGTGCTAAAACTAAAATGGCCATTCCTCACATGTCGACTCCTACCCCAAAGAATTAAAATCTGCTCACATTCAACACAGTGAAATCTGTTCTTTTTCTAATAGTTAACAAGATATCCTCACCATCATTTTCTTATTTAGTTCAAGTTCCAAAGGAGCTTGGGCCTATCCTGAGAGCATTGGCTGCAAGACATCAACTAGTGTTTGTCAGGCCATGCCATTCCATTACTAGCCAGTGGGTGGGATCATGCACAAATCTACATGAACAAGCCCGTACAAAGAACAGACTACGTCTCATAGTAACCATAAGGATGGATCTTCTCACCAACAATTCTTGAGCCACCCAGTCATTCTCAAATTCACCTGATCCAATTTATGGTCATGAGGCAAACTGGAGCTTATCCTTACAGCATCACGTACAAAGTTGCAACAAGCTGGTTGGTGTAGTATCATTAGCTTGGGGTCTCACAAGTATAAAACCAGGACTGGGCTAACTAAGCTAACTCTTAAAAATAAAGGTGCCAAAGTGATTCTTCAGACCAATACATCAGGGGAACCATTTTTGGTTGCCAAAAGAACCGGAAGAACTTTTATTTATTTTGATCCATAATAGGCCCCATAAATTGTCATGAAAAGGTGATAACAGATTTGCGATATATAAATTCCTTCATGATCTTAAAATGACTGCATACAATCGCACAGATTCAGTTCAGGTAATCTTGATCTGTTGTATCTTGCCAGATAGCCTACTACATATAAATGATTTCTGGTTTTTTTTTTTCTACATTTTAAGCCCAAAGAACCAACTCTGTTAAACAAAACTTAACAGAATGAAAAATTTCTTTGTTAAGCAGTGACTCTACGAGGAACCATACATCCCAGTAAAACACCGGAGTGTAGGTGCACACTAGATACCACTACTCATTCGTATAGGACAATTCTAAGTTAAAATGCAATCTTCTGTAATTTTGAGAGAAAAAGTAAGCACCAGGGGAAAACAGATGATAAAGAGAAGTCTTGTGAATTCGAACTATCTCATCGACCCGTGAGATAGTTCTGTCCACATACAAGTAATTAGTGTAGAAAACGCCGCCACGCTTAAACTTACGTGTGCTTTCTCTACTTCTCCCCTTTCGTCTTCCGTACTGCACAACTTCGACAGCTGCCATTTATTCAGAGCCTCCCCTTTTTAAATATATACAACAAGAGGTACTTTATTTTTTCATTTTACGAAGAAAGGTAACAACTAGTGACAAACTTCCCGCGACCTCCTTTAGTCAACTTCGGAGTTGCGTCCTCGGTCGCTTAGGAACCGCGGGAAAACTGCAACCTAGCAACATACAGTCACGCGAGAAGATATATCCGGCATATCGCTATTTGGTTACGTCACTTCCGTGTATGATATGGTAATATGTGTAGGATTCAGTTTGCCGCCGGCACTTCTCTGGTTTCTTTCAAGCAACAGTGCTGTTTTTCTCGAGGTATGCAGTTGAACAGTTTGACCTATCATCAGTAATTATGTGTATGTGAATGCATTGGCTAGCGAGGTAGAAATGTTACAAGTGAAGAGCAGGTTTAAATAATGCTGTTTTTCATTTAATATATGGACTCTTTAAGAGGTGTTGTGTTGTAACTGATACTGCTATTTCTAAACTGGCACCAGCACTGTAGCAATTTTTACTCACGCTTCGTAGTTCTGTTCACGGCTGTAGGAATGTACGTGTGGCGTTCGATCTGTTTCATTGATCGTGTGAATTTGTTCGTATTAATTAGCTATCGAAATACGCAAATTTTGGGCCTGGGATGTTCCTTTGTAGACATAATATAAATTGTAAGCTAGTAGAGAAGAAAGTATATTTAGAAAAGTGACACATTACCAGAGTAGCCAGTTAAAGTGGCAACATTTTAGTAGTCGTCGTTTGGTAATCGTGAATGTGGATTAGGCAGAAACCCAAAATTGAAAATCCTAGATTTCCTGCCTGAGTGTTCGACTGTTCAGCCACACGTACACACATCTACAATGTTTATTGTACTATAGAAGCAAACACTTAATGGGTATTATGTGTGCCTATTAATACAGCAATGACGCGTATAGCAGACGCTTTTGTGTGATGAGTTACTGTACACAGTTTTGTATTAACAAAATGATGTGTTAAAGCAGTTAGGCCAACGTCGAAGCAATGTATACCATACTAGGAAAAAATGAGTAAGCAAAGCTATAACAGGGTCAAACGTATAAGCGTTGGGTCACATTTACATAAAACGTATTGTTCAGTTAATTCATTCTGAAGGGTGTGAGCAATTAATGTATTTTTTATTTGATATACTTTACTAAGCCCCAAGGGGAAAATTTTTCTTCATATTTTAGATGTAATGTTCGATGCACCAATAATGTACAGTATCTATATGCCTTTTTTCTGTCTCTCAAGCATTATCTTCTGACTAAAGGTATTCTTTATTTATAAAACATTCAACACTGTTGCTTTCATTTTAATCTAGGCTGATATTTTAACATATTTGTGTTGCTTTATGCTAGCAGGAGGAGGAGGAGGTCTCCATAAAGAAATACACTTTGAGTAAACAGCAATGAAGACCCTGGTGGTGCTGGACTTTGACCATACGGTGATAGATGACAACAGCGACACGTGGGTCATCAAGTGTACGCCTGAGCAGGCTTTACCATACGGGCTACAAAACACATATGAAAAAGGAAAATGGACGGAATACATGGGGAGAATCTTTTCATACATAGGAGACCTGGGGATCAAAGAAGGCGCAATTAGGAGCGTAATGGAAACGGTACCTTATACAGATGGAATGATTGAGCTCTTGCGTTTCATCAGTGAAAACAAAGAAACACTTGACTGCATCATCATTTCAGACGCCAATACTCTTTTTATTGAATGGATTTTGCATGCTGCCGATATGCATTGTGCTATAGACAAAATTTTTACCAATCCTGCGTATTTTGATGATAGAGGTTACCTTACTGTTAGGTGCTTTCATTCACACACCTGCACACAATGCCCTGTTAACCTCTGCAAAAGGAAAGTCTTACAAAGCTTTATTGAGAGGCAGTTAACAGACGGTGTAAAATACCAGCGGGTTATTTATGTTGGGGATGGTAGAAATGATTTTTGTCCCACTAATTGTCTAAAACAGTGTGATGTTGTTATGCCCAGAAAGGGGTTTGCACTGGATAAAATCATTTCAGAGGTAAATTTTAAAAAGTGTGAACACCTTAACCCACGGGTTGTGCCATGGACGTCAGGTGCAGATATTATCCATGTTATTAACTCACAGTAGCAAAGTGCACTTTTATCAAATGGAGAATATTTATTCAACTACATATTACCACTTATTTTATGGGAAAAAAAAAAATCCATCTAATTAAATGTATTCGACCACTGTTTGCCACTTCATCAACTGTACTTATCCGAAAGTAAATTCAGTACATTCAATTTAATATCAAGTGACCTGAAAAGAACACATTTTTGCAGATGTTGCTGTATTTCACTTGAAGGTTGTATGTGACAAACTGTTTTAAGTATACGTATTTCTAACAGTTCTCCAGTTTAGTAATCTTACTGGTCTACTAGTTGCATAAATCATGCTTATTTAAATAGTGTATAACTTTATTATTTATAAGAAGCGGCCATTTTGGTGCTGTATGTTTTCAGTATGTCTTTGTGTAAGATTTTTTTTTTTTTGATCAGGTAGCTGTCTGATTTATACTTATTAGACAGTTATAGATTGACAGATGGCCCCCTAATTATTTACTATTTCTGGAATAAGGCTGGAGAACCAATATAGCTAGGACATTCATGTTGGTTAAAGAGCTGCTGAACACTGATTATGGCGTTGAAGTTGTGTCTTTTGAAGCCACTATAGTGAGACTAAGATTCATCAGTGAGGTGACTCAGTAACAAATTTGGTGCTAACTACATTTTCTAATGGCCTATAAATGGTTAATATTAGGCAAACCACTTTTTTTTTATTTGAAACTTAACTGAAATATGTTGGTTAGGAATTGAAGTGTATTTCTGATGGAAAAATCATGAACTTAAACAACTATTATTTTTTAACCAAATAAGTCGTGTGAATTGAAGTGGTTAAAATAATGTAATATTGTGTGTTCCACAAGTTTTTAAATACAACTAAACATTACCAAAAGAAGAAGCATACGCTGCAGTTTTCTCTTCTGTAAGATATGCTCACCAAATGTACTGCATTGAAAGGCATGAGAAAATTATTAAATTTTTAATTTTTGCAGTTTTAACATTATAAGAGCATGTATCGTATGTCTGTCATCAGATAAAGTTCTGAATGGAGAGGCATGAAAAAACTTTCAGATATTTAACTTTGTAAAATCTTTAGATATTGTTCCTATATTTAAACAGCATGTAAAGCATGTTTTCTCATCACCTGTTAAAAGATTTGTCTATACAAATATGGCAAGCTCTTCTAAAAGCAGATAGAATATTTATACTGAGTATAAGGTATTGACTATATGCCATAGTGGTAAAGTCAACATATTTGTATTTTTAATCATGTGAAATCTACCCCTAACAGGTCTCCAGATTTGTCCTTGTGTTCATGTTGCAAAATTGATCATGAAGTAAGAACTGGCCTCTATTGTACTAATTTATAACTTGAAGCACTTCAGTCTTGCCCCCTCCTGTTTCAGCCCCTTGAGTCTCTCCTCATAGCCCAAACCTCTCAGTCCCAGAATCAGCCATGTTGCTCTTCTCTGATCCTTCTCTAGCACTGCTGTGTCTTTTTTTTTTTTGTAATATGAAGATCATAACTGCACACATTACTCCTGGTGAGGCCTCACTAGTATATTATATAACTTCAGTGTAAACTCACTTTTAACTCCAGTTAACCTTCTGATCGCTTCTGTATACTGGATGTAGACGGTGAAAAGACCGTCAGACCTCCCATTGTGTGTTCAAATCTAACATATTTCTAGTTCCTACATTTAATACTTATATTAAATAATCACCTGCTACGAATCCAGTATGCTGTCTAAGTCCCTCAGTAACAATTTAGCCAATTCTATTATCAGCCCTTCCACCTGGTTTTGTATCATCTGCTAACTTAACCAGCTTATTAATTATATTCTTGTCCAGATTGTTTCCGTGTATTAAAAAGAGCAGCAACCAAAAGGCTGACCCTTGCTGGACACCACTGTTAACATCACCCTATTCTGAAGAGGTTCCCCCTCACCATAACCCAGTGGTTCTCAAATTGGGGGCCCGAAAATGTGAAAAATACACCTATTGAAACCAAAACAAATTAACTTAAACTGCATTTTGATACTAGAAAAATAAATATAGAGTTAGATAAATGTCGATAAAAGTTAAGTAGGTATAATAAAATATGCATCTATGATATATCATTAATTTAAAAAAGAACAAATTGGTACTAGTGGGCTCCTTTCAAAAAAACGTGGGGGGGGGGGGGGCGCGATTAAAACTGTTATGAAGTATCGGGTTGCAAATACTTACAGGTTGAGAAACCCTGCCTGCCATTTGTTTGAGCCAGTTATACCCACCTGCACTATGCCCTGAAGTCCCACATCTTTTAGCTTGATTACTGATTTTTCATGTGATACTTTATCAAAATCTTAAAATCAAGATCAATAATATATGATTGTATATTTCTATTGATTCCTCAGAGTTCCGGGTTATTAATGAAGTACGCCCTTCCTTGCCTGAACCCATGTTGAGTGTTTTTAGTAATGCAGCTCGATCTTTTTTTTAATAATTGCTTTTTTTTTAATTTACTAGTGATGCCCATTAAACTGACCAGCCTACAGCTAATTGGATCAGCCCCATAACCCCTTTAATATAACGGGGTAGTATTTGGTACCCTCCTGCCTTGAAGAATTGTCTCAGTGTGCAGAGATTTTCAGAACATCTGTGCCAAGGTTTGATATATTGTTTGTAAGTCACTAAGTTCCTTATAGCACCCAAAATTAACTGATTTGATTCTGGGGTTGGGCGGCACAGTGGCAGTGCAGGATTTACGTATAAGCTACACAAGCTATAGCTTAGGGCCCCCAAAACAAATTGTCCGAGTGAGCAATTGTCATATATACTTAAATATACTACAGCATTATTTGTCCCAATCAGGCCCGGCCTTAGGCATAGGCGAAGTAGGCGACCGCCTAGTGCCCCGGCGTCCGGGGAGCCCCGGATCGACTCCTTGGTCTAATTTTCACACATTTCACAAAGCTTCCAGGGGGCCCCTGGACCCCCCTTTTGCCTAGGGCCCCAAAATACCTAAGACCAGGCCTGCGCAGTGGGTAGCGCTGCTGCCTCGCAGTTAGGAGACCCGAGTTCGCTTCCCAGGTCCTCCCTGCATGGAGTTTGCATGTTCTCCCCGTGTCTGTGTGGGTTTCCTCCCACAGTCCAAAGACATGCAGGTTAGGTGGATTGTCGATTCTAAATTGGCCCTAGTGTGTGCTTGGTGTGTTTGTGTGTGTCCTGCGGTGGGTTGGCACCCTGCCCGGGATTGGTTCCTGCCTTGTGCCCTGTGTTGGCTGGGATTGGCTCCAGCAGACCCCCGTGACCCTGTGTTCGGATTCAGCAGGTTGGAAAATGGATGGATGGATGGATTCTGGGGCTTGTTTTTTTTTCTTCAGATGATACTTAATTTAACTCAAAAATAACTTATCTGGTCCTGGGGTTTATGTTTATCCTTGGATAAAAAATAATTTAACTAAAAAAAATTAACATCTGGTCCTGGGGTTCAATTTTTTCTTCAGATGAAACTTCATTTAAAACTTAGACATGCACGTTGATTTGTACTACCGAGAAGGCTCTTGTCTGCCAACCCTGAGTGACAGTTGGGAACAACGAGCCATTGTCCCGTTAGACTGAGAGATTTCGAGCGCTGAAAAGAAAAGCATCTGGCCCAAAAGCCTCCGACAATCCTCCAGCAATCCTCCTGACCTCATTTGCTTCTTTCTCCGTGCGCAGATTTCGTAAACCTCACCCTATTGGAAAAGAAAGGCGGGGCTATGCCTAATTAAAGGGGCTGTCTTTGTTGTATCAAAAAAGCTGAGACAAGTGCGGAACTTTTTATTTTTATAGCATTTTGTAAAGTCACTCGAGACTAGTGTCGTGTATGTGTATACATCATTAGTATTTAGTTTTATGTGATTAAACTGCGTACTGCTTCGGCTCCGTCGGCAACTCCTTTCATTATTCGCAGATACATTAAAAAAATGGCTTTGTCAGCAGTTCGAAGGATCCTCATCACTGACAACGTGGACCCGATCTGCAAGAAGACTTTACAAGAAAATGGCATTGAAGTTACCGAAAGGCATCAGATGAGCAACGAGGAGCTGTGTTCAGAAATTAAGGTAAGATCGCCATAATCTGTAAAGGTTTTGGAAACTTCCTACAACGGTCGAGTTATACTACGTATTATTTTTAAACATGTATGCAATTCTGAATGTTACCGCCGTAATGCAGAAATGAACAGAACAGCAGCATTTCAAATGAAGTGTGCATTTAGTTAGTCCCCGTTATTAATTCGCGGGTATTAACAGTTGATTTGGGGTTTACGCTATTAACGGCTGAATCTGTTGGGTTTATTTTTGTACTTTTTCAAAGCTATTGTATTGTGCATGTCGAAGAGTTGTTGGTATTGCTCCTTGTTTTTTATTCGTGGTCCTTGTTGCTTGGAAGCTGTGCCGCGTGCTGCTTTCTGATGCAACAGTACCTGCAAGTTTCAGCCTCGCCAGCTGTGCACGCGGGGCGGGGCTTCTTGTGGTACTGCGTGGGACTCGCTGGCGTTCACCCGCATGCCTCACTGCCCAAAGGAAAAGGTAGGCAGAAATGCCAGCAGAAACCTCGAGGCAAGGCTGATTTCATTCTTGTTCTATCGGCAGTGGCAGACCTGAGATCTAAGAATGGTGAGCATGCTTACCTGGATGGTGACGTGTCTGTCACGCTGGCGGTAGGACAAAAGTCGCCTGAATGTCAGCACGACAAAGGGCAGAGGCCCTGCCATGCCACGCCACTCTGTCAGTATTAACCACTTGGGTGGAGAGATACCTCTGTGGCCACATCACCGAGGACTAGACCTGGTTTTACATTTACTTATTTGGCTGACAAAGGCGACTTACAACATTTATGATGAAATTAGTTACATTTCTTTAGGTTTTCCAATTAGAGTACCGGCAGGTCAAGTGACTTACTCAGGGTCACACAGTGTCAGTAGCGGAATTTGAACCCCCAAACCTCAGGATCTGAGGTCCAAAACCTTAAACCACTACACCACACACTGCCCGGTTCAAACGTATCGACACGTTGGTAAAAGAGAGCACGACAACATCCTTTACCTTCTCAGGGATTTCAAGGCTGCCCTCCATACTATTAAAGGGTATCCGTCAATAAGGGCGCACACATAAAGGCGACCTCAATTGAGCGCCGAATAAAGGCGCGCGGAAATAAAGGAGCGCTTCAAAATGGTGACGTCAATTGGGCGCAGCGAATAAAGGCAAACGCAACAAAATTATTACAGAAAATTTATTAGATAAAGGCAATGATTGAACGTATAAAAAGGTGAAAGCAAGAATATTAAAACATCCAATTAATTAATGCATGAACTTCTAACGAACTATTTCTAAAGCTCTCTATATTTCGTTGTTTTCAAAATTACAGAAAATTAGATTAAGGCAATGACTGAATGTATAAAAAGGTGAAAGCAAGTTACACTTGAAGCTGTAGATTATGTGCAATGCCACGTAGATATTCGAGATGCGGTCTATTAGCATAATCAAGGACAATTAATTTAATTCGCTCCGAAGGTCATCCTTTTGAAGCGCTCCTTTATTTGCGCGCGCTCAATTGAGGTCACCCTTTTGAAGCTCGCTTTTATTTATGTGCGCTTTTATTCTCCGCGCCCTTTTGAAGGTCGCCTTTTTGTGCGCGCCCTTATTGAATAGAACCCTATTAAAGATCTGCTACATATCTACCATCAAAAGTATCCTGAGAGATGGCATCACTGCCTGGTTTTGGGAATAGCAGCCAGCAGGACCACAAGGCTCTGCAGAGAGAGGGGGGAACGCGTCACTGGCTGGGCACTCCTAACTTGGAGGACATCTACGCCAAAGTGATGTGGGACCAGAGTGAAGAGAATTCTCAGAGGTGCCAGCCGTCCCAACACCAACAACAGCCTCTTCTCTGTGCTGTGGTCAGCGAAACACAATGGCTGCCTGAAGCCCAGTTCAGAGATACCGGGGGGCTTCGGTCCACAGCCCATCTACATCCCAAATGAGGACGTTCATGCCCCTATTGGTGACTCTCTTACATCAAATTGTTTTGTTATTTATTATGTATTTAATTTAATATGTCTATTAATGATTTTAAAGTCATGTAGTGTTGTCCTGTTATATTAGATGCACAGTCATTGGCGTTTAGTAACTAAGCATTTCACTGCATGTTGTGCTGTATGTATAACTTCAATTTGATTTGATTTTTAGATAGAACAAGGACCAAATAAAAGTATGCAAAGTAGAAAACGGCGCAGATAGATTTAATTGTTACACTCAGGAAAAGTAACGGGCAACGCAGGCAGCGTCATGCAAAGAGATTCAGTGGGCATCAATCCAGTTTGATTTTTAGGCCGCTCTCCCAGTTTAGTGTCACCAGCAGCCAAGAATGGCTTCAAGGCGGGAGTAAAGTGCATGTTTGTGCATAGACAATGGGCATACACCCCCCCCCCCAGGCAAACCCTGGCCAGGTTTCAAATGCCCAAATGAATGTGTTACCACCATTTGTTTGAACAAATCCAAATCGTATTCTGTGATATCTACTGTTGGGTTCTGCGCTGTCCTTGTTATATTTCTATTGTCCATCCATCCATTATCCAACCTACAGGGTCACGGGGGGGTCTGCTGGAGCCAATCCCAGCCAACACAGGGCACAAGGCAGGAAACAAACCCCGGGCAGGGTGCCAGCCCACCGCAGACCATTATATTGTATTGAGGGTTTATTGTGTTCTCTTCTGTGTATTCTGTCGTATTTACCCCCCCCCTTTTTTTTTTGACACCCACTGCATGCCCAGCCTACCTGGAAAGGGGGGTCTCTCTGCCTTTCCCAAGGTTTCTTGCATTGTTTTGTTTTACAGGTTTTTTCCTTGTCTTTTTTTAGAGGGTTGAGGCTGGGGGGCTGTCAAGAGGCAGGGCCTGTTAAAGGCCATTGGGGCACCCCTTGTGTGATTTTTGGGCTTTATACAGTTAGGTCCATAAATATTTGGACAGAGACAACTTTTTTCTAATTTTGGTTCTGTACATTACCACAATGAATTTTAAATGAAACAACTCCGATGCAGTTGAAGTGCAGACTTTCAGCTTTAATTCAGTGGGGTGAACAAAACGATTGCATAAAAATGTGAGGCAACTAAAGCATTTTATTAACACAATCCCTTCATTTCAGGAGCTCAAAAGTAATTGGACAAATTAAATAACTGAAATAAAATGTTCATTTCTAATACTTGGTTGAAAACCCTTTGCTGGCAATGACAGCCTGAAGTCTTGAACTCATGGACATCACCAGATGTTGGGTGTCCTCCTTTTTAATGCTCTGCCAGGCCTTTACTGCAGCGGCTTTCAGTTGCTGTTTGTTTGTGGGCCTTTCTGTCTGAAGTTTAGTCTTCAACAAGTGAAATGCCTGCTCAATTGGGTTAAGATCAGGTGACTGACTTGGCCATTCAAGAATTTTCCACTTCTTTGCTTTAATAAACTCCTGGGTTGCTTTGGCTGTATGTTTTAGGTCATTGTCCATCTGTATCATGAAACGCCGCCCAATCAATTTGACTGCATTTAGCTGGATTTGAGCAGAGAGTATGTCTCTGAACACCTCAGAATTCATTCGGCTGCTTCTGTCCTGTGTCACATCATCAATAAACACTAGTGTCCCAGTGTCACTGGTAGCCATGCACGCCCAAGCCATCACACTGCCTCCACCGTGTTTTACAGATGATGTGGTCTGCTTTGGATAATGAGCTGTTCCACACCTTCTCCATACTTTTTTCTTGCCATCATTCTGGTAGAGGTTGATCTTGGTTTCATCTGTCCAAAGAATGTTTTTCCAGAACTGTGCTGGCTTTTTTAGATGTTCTTTAGCAAAGTCCAATCTAGCCTTTCTATTCTTGAGGTTTATGAGTGGCTTGCACCTTGCAGTGCACCCTCTTTATTTACTTTCATGCAGTCTTCTCTTTATGGTAGACTTGGATATCGATATGCCTACCCCCTGGAGAGTGTTGTTCACTTGGTTGGCTGATGTGAAGGGGTTTCTCTTCCCATGGAAATGATTCTGCAATCATCCACCACTGTTGTCTTCCGTGGACGTCCAGGTCTTTTTGCGTTGCTGAGTTCACCAGTGCTTGCTTTCTTTCTCAGGATGTACCAAACTGTAGATTTTGCCACTCGTAATATTGTAGCAATTTCTTGGATGGGTTTTTTCTGTTTCTGCAGCTTAAGGATGGCTTCTTTCACCTGCATGGAGAGCTCCTTTGACCGTGTGTTGTGTGTTCACAGCAAAATCTTCCACATGCAAGCACCACACCTCAAATCAACTCCAGGCCTTTTATCTGCTTAATTGATAATGACATAACGACAGACTTGGCCACACCTGCCCATGAAATAGCCTTTGAGTCAATTGTCCAATTACTTTTGAACCCCTGAAATGAAGGGATTGTGTTCCAAAAAATGCTTTAGTTGCCTCACATTTTTATGCAATCGTTTTGTTCGCCCCACTGAATTAAAGCTGAAAGTCTGCACTTCAACTGCATCAGAGTTGTTTTATTTAAAATTCATTGTGGTAATGTACAGAACCAAAATTAGAAAAAAGTTGTCTCTGTCCAAATATTTATGGACCTAACTGTACATATAAACTTTATTGTATTGTAGAAGACCTGAACAGCAGCCCCCTTAAAAACGCAAGCAGAAGTGGTAGTGGTGCGATTATGTACAGCGCATTCAGACCCCGTCACTTTTTTTTTTTTTTTTTTCAAATTTTGCTAAGTTGTAGACTTCTGCTAAAATTTTTGAAATTAATTTTGTACTCCATGTAAAGCAGCAATCAGTCCCCCAGGATGATTCAGTACCAAACAGGATTGTACATTTTAACTTAACGTGAACATTGGTCCAGGGGGGTTGCTTTACGATGGCTGACCCTGCGAAGGTAATCCAAAAAGTCAATTTCCCCTTGGGGATTAATGAAGTATATCATCATCATCATTATAAAATGGACTCCATAATACTTTGAAGTTCCTCTCGCAGCAATTCCAGCCTGAAGTCCTGTTGGGTTTGACACAAGAAACTTTACACACCTGGAGTTGGGGAGTTCCTGCCATTCTTCTCCTCCGATCTTCTCCAGCTCTGTCAAGAGTGGATGGAGACTGTCGGTGGTCAGCTGTGTTCAGTCTGATTGGGTTCACGTCTGGGCTGTGACTGGGCAACTGAAGGACCTTCCCAGAGTTGTCCCTCTGCCACTCTTGTGTTGTCTTTGCTTTGTGCTTGGGGTCATTGACCTGTTGGAATCTGAAGTCCACGGTGCTCTGGAGCAGGTTTTCATGAAGGATATCTCGGTACTTGGCTCAGTTCGGCTTTCCCTCAACCCTGACTAGTCTCCTGGTCGCCTACCCACCAACCATTGGAGTCCTGCCGCACAGGTGAGGAGCGATGCCTACTGACATGACACTAGTCTTGGTTTCATCAGACCACAGAATCTTGCTTCTCACAGTCCAGTAGTCCTTCAGGTACCTATTTGCAAACTCCAAGTGGGTTTCCATGTGTCTTTTACTGAGGTGAGGCTTCTCTCTGTTATAAAGCTCCGATCCGGTGGAGTGTTGCAGCAATGGTTATCCTTCTAGAAGTTTCTCCCATCTCCACATGGGTTATGTGGAGCACAGCCAGAGTGACCACTGGATTCTTAGTCACCCATTTAACCACAAGGCTCTTCTCCCAGCCTTGGGTGGCCAACTCTAGAAAGAGTGGCGGTTGTTCCAAACATTTAAGAATCATGAAGGCAATGGAGTCTTTGGGAAGCTTCAGTGCTGCAAGAATTTTCAATGGCCTTCTCCCAAATCTGTGCCTCGACACAACCTGTCTGTAAACTCTGCAGGCAATTCTGGGGTTTTCGCTTGACTGTGGGACCCCCTATAGTCCACTGGGTGGTCTTCCTAATCCTGTACATTGACCACAGGTGGACTCCAAACAAGGTGTGGAAACATCTCAGTGCTGAGCAATAGAACGGGATACAGCTGAGCCAAAGCAAAGGGTCTCAATACTTGTGTCACGGTGATAGCTCAGGTTTTTTGTTTTTTAATTGTGAATAAAATTGCAAAAATATTTAAAATTCTGTATTCATTATTCTGGGGAACTGAGTATTATTCTATGAGAGAAAAAAAATAATTAAAATGATTTTAGTGCAAGGCTGCAGCTTAGCAAAATGTGAGAAGAGGGAAGGGGTCTGAATGCTTTACTGAATCCACTGCATACATTTATAAAGTCTGAATTTGTACTGTATTCCAAAAAAAAAAACCGGGATATTCCTAAATTTTCGAAGTTCCCCATTATTAAAGTATAAAAATTGAGTTTGCATTAACTGTGGAATTAACAGCTTTCAATTATTTGGTTTCTAAATTAAATAATGAAATGGTGGAGTCGAGCAATCAAATACTGGCAAACAGCACTTGTCCAGACTGCAGAGAAGTTCATTTAATGAGAAGGAGGAAGCGACGAGGACATTCCATGGCAGGTAGAGCGTAGGGTAATAAGAAGGTATTGTCCAGCTTCACGTCTAGAAAGCTTTTTAATGGCCGGGGTGGGGACCAATCATGGAGCAGACGGAGACAGCAGAGGCTCATGAGGTGATATTGAGGAAGAAACCCCGTAACCGTGATGATGCAGGTTCGCTCCACGCTCTCATCGTCCTTACAGGAGCCTTTGAACCCGATAATGTCACCCGTGAGCTCGGCAGGGAGGCACAACAAATGGAGCAAGGGGATGGTGTATAAAAGTGCCAAGTGCTTTTATTAAAAACAGCCAACAAAAACAAAGTGTCCAAATAAATAAGTGCAGTGCATCACAGTTTCTTCAATAAATAATCCAGTAAAGACAGAGGTGACAAGTGGAGATAAAAACAATAAATAAATCCTTTAAAACGAGGTTAAAACAATGGCTGGAAGCAGTCTCTTTAAAATTAAATCATGGTGCCTTCTTTTACCTGGCAGCTCCCCGGCTTCTCCCATCAGGCTTCTCAACAGGGGAGTCACCCTTCCTACGGCTGACCACCTCTCCGTCCAACTGGTCTGGAGGCTTCCTGATCCCTGGCTTCGGTTGCACTCCCTCCAGACCGAGACTTGGCTTTTCCCCACGGCCAGGACACTCATGTTGGGGAATCCATCAACCAAGCCTCCCAACTCCCGCCATCTTCCACGGCGAGCCACCCTTCTGCTGGTCACTCTCACTCCTCGCAGTGCTCAGCGGGAGCGACCACAACTAACTGCCCTCGGTGTCGGCCAAACACTCCGCTAGGGCTCACTGGCCAGCTGCCTGCGAACGAGCGAGCGCTCTCTCTCTCTCTCTCGTGTTTTCTCTCTTTCTCCTTCTCTGTTTCTCTCTCTTTCTCTGTTTCTTTCTCTCTAACTCTCTTTCTTTCTCTGTCTCCCTTTCTGTCTCTTTCTTTCTCTGTTTCTTTCTGTCTCTCTTTCTCTTTCTTTCTCTAACTCTTTCTCTCTCTTTCTTTCTCTTTCTTTCTTTCTCTTTCTTTTTCTCTCTTTCTCTTTCTCTTTTTCTCTGTTTCTTTCTCTCTGTTTCTCTTTCTCTTTCTGTCTCTCTCTTTTTCTTTCTCTCTTTTTCTGTTTCTCTCTGTCTTTCTCTCTCTCTTCCTTTCTTTTTCTCACTTTCTCTTTCTTTCTTTCTTTTCTCTTTTTTCTCTCTTTTTCTGCTTCTTTCTCTGTCTTTCTTTCTCTCGCTCACTCTCTCTCTCTCTGTTTCTTTCTCTCTAACTCGCTCTCTTTCTTTCTCTCCTTTCTCTCTAACTCTTTTTCTTTGTTTCTTTCCCTCTTTCTCATTCTCTGTCTGTTTCTTTCTCTCTAACTCTCTTTCTTTTTCTTTCTTTTTCTCTTTTTCTTTTTCTCTCTCTCTGTTTCTTTTACTTTTCTTTTCCTTCTTCCTCCTCTCACTCGCTAGCCGCCTCGCGCTACTACAGTATTTATTACGTGGACGTGCACAGCTCCTGGGAACAAGTATGGATGCGGACGACTCGTCACCTGTGCACTCAGTTCCAGTGAGAATCGGCCGAGAAGCGCTCAGCCACACACACACACCAGCACACCCCCTCGCCGATTCTTTCTTTTAAAACTGGCCCTTTTGACATGAGCTGTGGACCCCCATTGCACACCCCCGAGGAAGACAAGACAAGTTCAATCAATGAGATTTTTATTCGGCCACAGATGAGCGCCTCGGTTCTACATTGAAAGGCAGAAGAGCCCGGTTACATTTTTTTTTTTCTATTGGCTTTTTATAATTTCTTCTTCCTCCCCCTTCCCCTTATTTCTTAAAAATAAACATAATGTCATTTACTTAAGCGTTTTTTTTAGTACGCTAATGGGCCATCTGTTCCTATTTTTTCAGTTGTCAGATGGACCCTCAAGAAGGAAACGTTCATCTTTGCCGTGTCAAACGGACGCGTTTCTAAAGTGGACGTTGTCCTCCGTTATGACAGACGCCTGTGTGAATAACCTGCCGTTGGAGCAAAACGCCTTTGTCAGCTATTAGCCCTTCGTAGCTTGCAAGCAGTTAATTTTTCTTTCACAATGTGTACAGAGTTATTGTAGGAGAATATTTGTTTAAATTAGTAAATGCTAATAGCAGAGTTCTCCAGGAATCAAAACCACATATTCTGTTGCTTTAGCTTGTAGAAATTAATTGGGTAAAAATACAGCAAAACAAGTCGGTCCATTTGTTGTGTTTTTTGTTTCTAGAATCACTTAATCTGATAATAGGACGACAAAAGCCTTTGCCAGCAGCACTGGGTGAGGTGGCAGCAACCAGTCCTGGAACTGGCATGCCAGCTGGGACTGAACAAGAATCCTTACCTGACGGGCAAGCCAGCATAATGGCAGGACAGGGGGAACAGGGCCGTCGTAACAGCACTATAGGCCCCCTACCTACACAACCACTCAGCAAGTCACGCCATACATAGATCACTGCCCAGCGTGCCCATGCGTTAAGACGGCCCTGAGGGAGGAAGACAACTTATTTGGGGTATTTTCTTCCCCAAAACACTGGGTGGTAGTGTCTCTGGGTTACAGCACCTCTACGGATACGCACAGGGCATGCTGGGAAGTATAGTCCCCATGGAAAAGCTCTTTTGTGTTCTGTGGGTGCCACCAGAGGGTGCTGAAGGGATTAATGGCTCCTGCTTTACCCTGAAGTGCTTCAGATGGATGGCCTCATGACACTGAAAGTACTCTTGGGTCCTGTATAAAGGAAGCAGAGTCCGGTGGAAGGGGATGAAGCTTGTCTGGAGGAGTACAGGTAGTGAGAGTCTTACCTGAAGAAGGAGCCTGAGTTGCTTTGAAAGCCTTGCATATTGTAACCTTTCTAGTTCGCCAATAAAAGGTGTCTGTCATTTTACTTGACTTCTCACTCCATCCATAATGGCTGACACGGTCCAACACCCTAGTACTGGAGGAGTGGAGACAGAGAAGGACTGAAGAGGTGTGGTGTGTTGGTTTGTGCCTCCCTTTGTAGAAGGTAGTAATATAAGAGTAAACTGGGATTTGGGGTGCTGTAATGCCACCCGGTGGTCACAGCATGTATGCTTTTGCCATGCCCCATTTCTAACTTGCCCTTTATCTCCAAAATTCTTGAACAAATAGTAGCTATCCAACTTCACACCCACTTATCTCACAATAATCTATATGAAACGTTCCAGTCTGGTTTTCGCCCTCTTCATAGTATAGAAACGGCACTTGTTAAAATTACCAATGACCTCCTTATGGCTGCTGACTCCGGTCTAATCACTCTTCTCATCCTCCTTGATTTGAGTGCGGCCTTTGACACTATTTGTCATACCACTCTCCTTAACAGATTATCTTTGATTGGCATTACCCACACTCCACTTCAGTGGTTCAGATCCTACCTCTCAGGCTGCACTCAGTTCATTCTGCTTAAAACCTTCACATCCCAACCCACCGCTGTTACTTCTGGTGTGCCCCAGGGCTCTGTGCCATTCCATCCCGTAACCTTTAGATCCTCTTCCTCCACCCATCTGACCGTCCATCCCGCCCGTCTAACCACCATGGGGAGCAGAGCTTTCAGCCGTTCTGCTCCTAAGCTCTGGAATTCATTACCTGCGGAGCTCCGAAATATCAAATCATATTCATCCTTCAAATGTAAACTTCAAACACATCTGTTTAAAATGGCTTTTTCTTTTTCCTTCTGATTACAGTGGTTTTGTTTGGTTTTAATTCTTAGATTTTCTGATGTTTTCAGTTGTTTACAATTGTGTCTTTTATTTATTTATTTATTGTTTGTTCGGTGTCCTTGAGTTCTCAGAAAGGCGCCTTGTATAAATAAAATGTATTATTATTATTATTATGCAAAATTGTGTTCAAAAGATAAACACTTTCTATAAATAAAAAATGTCTTGTCCACTCTGGTGCTTTACAATGGAGGGTACGGGCCTAGAACTTACAGATTTGCCAGATACATCCCTCTTTCACGCCAAGACAGTTGTCAAGTATTGATACAGCGACAAGATGTGGAAAAAGTGATGCGCTGTGAATACTTTCCGGATGCACTGTACAGAATTTTTTCTGTAACCTTCCCCAGATTTGTGCCTCGAGACAATCCTGTCTCAGAGGTCTACAGACAATTCCTTTGACTTCATGCTTGGTTTGAGCTCTGACATAAACTGTGGGACCTTCTATAGACAGGTGTGTGCCTTTCCAAATCATATCCAGTCAACTGAATTTACCACAAGTGGACTTCAATGAAGCTGCAGAAACATCTCAAGGATGATCAGGGGAAACAGGATGCACCTGAGCTCAATTTTGAGCTTCATGGCAAAGGCTGTGAATACTTATGTACATGTGCTTTCTCAATTTTTTTTTTATTTTTAATAAATTTGCAAAAACCTCAAGTAAACGTTTTTCACGTTGTCATTATGGGGTGTTGTGTGTAGAATTCTGAGGAAAAAAATGAATTTAATCCATTTTGGAATAAGGCTGTAACATAACAAAATGTGGAAAAAGTGATGTGCTGTGAATACTTTCCGGATGCACTTTATATATTTATATTTTCTGAGTGTGGAATTTGCTTCATTGTTTTTGTTATTGTGTTTTATTTAATATATTTATACACCTATTTTACATATCTGCTTTTGTGTGCTTGTGTTTAACCATTGATTGAGGGGAAAATATTATTTGTTAGAGGTACGGCTTGGTATATGTAGATTCACCTCAGTAATTCATCTTGGTAGTGTAGCTGCTGGCTGGGTGAGGGGTCAGTCATTACAAACATTACATATTATTAGATATTAAGTCCCTTGTCTGTTCGTTTTAAAATACAACATTGTTGGACTGCATCATATTTTAATTAACTAGTTCTCACTTTAATATATGAATGTGTCATTCAGGGACTCTGATGGCTGCACACTCTGGAGTGATTTACCACACTACAAGTGTAACTGGAGTTTAGCACGGTTATGTACTACTGTGGCAAATGTCTGAACTCAACAGTTTTATACTGTGTAGATGCCACATGGGCTGAACGGGCATTCTAGCCAGAAGAGGGGATGGTTCCTTGTCCAGAAACGGGGGGGTTGGGGGGGGGGGGCATTGTGCATTAAATAATTCAATTTGGATGATCTTGTTTGTTCTTAAATCTTTGATCCCAATGCTTTTAATACCAATAGACATGCAGAATGGCTCCGGTAGTTAAACATGTCTGCTCAAAATGGTGAGGCCTAATAGCTTTATCTTAACCAGGATTTGTACATTTTGATACACCGCCTCCTCATAAAAGCTGGAAAACTAAAAAACATAAACACAATGAGGCAGGAGACATGTTCACACTTATAGCTTTGACGGAGACGTGTTTATGCCTTGTTTTACTGTATATTCTCTGAAACGCAACCAAACCTTAGTGCTGATTAGGCTGAGCAATCATGAGTTGAATTTAGAGTAATTGCTATAATATCTCTTAATTTTATTTATGTTTTTTAATTTTAATTACAGGCTTATGATGGATTTATTGTCCGTTCTGCTACAAAGGTTACTGCAGATATAATCAAAGCAGCTGAAAACCTCAAAATTATTGGACGGGCAGGAACTGGAGTGGATAACGTCGACGTTGATGCAGCCACTAAAAGAGGCATAATTGTCATGAAGTAAGGATTATTGGATAGTATTAGAAATTATTGAGCTAAGCCATATCTTTCTGCATGCCTTGCATATTTGTTTGAATTGACTGAATATGTGAGGCAGTTTAAAACATTGAATTGTCTCTCAAGCTTCAATAATTCTTCTGCATCTCATATTAAGTAAATAGACGTCTGTTTTTCTTTTTCATTTGTGCCCCACATCTTTTAATGTATGTATTAGTGTAGTACGAAAATTGTGGACTTTCCTGTCTTGTGCCATGCTAAAAATCTTGAAGGATACCATAAATATTTATATTCCTGACTACACTACCGGAATATTCAAATTTTATTAAAATTCAGTAAATAGAGCTTGGAAAAATATGTTATGCACAAAGGACAATAACATTTGACAGCTCTATATATTTCATCTTTCGATAATAAAATTTTTGTTTTTAAAATGTGAATGTAAATAAAATAATACATTCTTTCATACTGTAGATAGATAGATAGGTGAAAGGCACTACTGTATATAAGAGATAGATAGATGAAAGGCACCATATAAGAGACAGATGAAAGGCACTGTATCATAGATAGATGAAAGGCACTATATAATAGATAGGTGAAAGACACTATATTATAGATAGATGAAAAAACTATATAAGAGAGAGATTGGTGTAAGGCACTATATGATAGATAGATAGATAAAAGGTACTATATAAGAGAGAGATTGGTGTAAGGCACTATATGATAGATAGATAGGTAGATGAAAGGCACTATGTAAAAGATGAAAGACACTATATAAGATACAGATGAAAGGCACTGTATCGTAGATAGATGAAAGGCACTATATAAGAGATAGATTGGTGTAAGGCACTATATGATAGATAGATAGGTAGATGAAAGGCACTATGTAAAAGATGAAAGACACTATATAAGATACAGATGAAAGGCACTGTATCGTAGATAGATGAAAGGCACTATATAAGAGATAGATTGGTGTAAGGCACTCTATGATAGATAGATAGATAGATAGATAAAAGGTACTATATAAGAGAGAGATTGGTGTAAGGCACTATATGATAGATAGATAGATAGATAGATGAAAGGCACTATATAATAGATAGGTGAAAGACACTATATAATAGACAGATGAAAGGCACTATATTATAGATAGATGAAAGACACTATATAAGAGATGAAAGGCACTATATAATAAATACAGTAGGTGAAAAACACTGTATGATAGATAGATGTGAAAGGCACTATATAAGAGAGAGATTTGAAAGGCACTATATAATAAATAGATAGATAAAAGACACTATATAAGAGATGAAAGGCACTATATAATAGATTGGTGAAAGACACTGTATGATAGATAGATGTGAAAGGCATTATATAAGAGAGAGATGAAGGGCACTATATAATAGATAGATAGATTTGTGAAAGGCACTATATAATAGGTAGATAGATGTGAAAGAGATAGATGAAAGGAACTATATAATAGATAGATAGATGTTTATTTGTTCCCAGGGGAAATTTAAAATTTTACAGAAGCTCTTTAAATAAATAAATAAATATACACACACACACCAGACTGACTAAAAAGGAAGGAAATTTAAAAATTAAAAACTTCTGACATGGCTGTCCCAGTCCCAGTCAGGTGCTATGCAGATGTATTGCTGTTGGTATAAAGGAGCCCCCATTGTGTTTCTTAATACACTTCTGTTGAATGATTCATTAGCTGAAAGTCCTCGGTGTTGGTATCAAATCGAGGATGTGCAGCATCGTTCATAATGGCACTCACTTTTGTTTTAATTCCCCAGGGGTCCAGAGTGCGTCCCATAACTGAGCCTGCCCAGTTAATTAGCTTGGTAATTCAGTGGGCTTCTCTTGAAGTGATGTTACCAGCCCAGCACACCACAGTGTAGAACATCTCACTGACCATCACAGAGTTATAGAAGATGTGAAGGATGTCACTCCCCACATTAAAGTAACACTGTCTCCTAAGGAAGAAGAGTCTGCTCTACCCTTTCTTATAGTTCTTCTGTGTTACTAGACCAGTCCACCCTGTCATTAATGTGGACCCCCATGTACTTGTAGGAGTGGACCACCTCTACATCCACGCCTTGGATTGTGACCGGACATTGAGACTCTTTGGTGTGGTGACAGTCACAAACCAGCTCTTTGGTTCTGTTGATGTTAAGTTGCAGACAATTCTCTTTGCACCAAGACAGGTGTGTGTATGCGTATGGTGGAAAAAGAACAAACAAACGCCATGAAAAGGATGTGTAATAGCAGCAGTGCTAATGAATGTGGGGAAAAAGAAAGAGCTCTGAATTTCAAAGGGCTAGTGTAGCTCCAACAAAAGCAGGGCCAGAAATGAACAATTGAGTTCTGGCTGGTTCTGTTCTTTTTATCTGTTTGAGACTGAAAGTGGTGGGCCAGAAGTGAGGACACTTGTCTGTAGGGTTGTCCTCCACTCTGGGGTAGAAGAAGAAGGAATAGAAGTTGGTGCCTGTGTCTCGCCATCACCCGTCCCCGATTTTACCTGCTGGGCAGATCCTCCAGCACACTCCCGTAACATGTGTGCTTGACAATATAAAATGTGTTATTTTATTATTTTATTATTAGGGTTAATATTTTATCATTAACCCTAATTATTATGATTAATATATACACCACATACAGTATACCTGTATATAAGAGTGAGAGAGGTATGATCTAGAGCAGGCTAAAATGTTCATTTCTTTGTCTTAGAGGTTGAAGCCCAGATGTGAATCCCGGTGTGAGTTACCTCAGATCCTACCTCTCAGGTCGCACTCAGTTTGTTCAGCTTAAAACTTTCACATCCCAACCCACCGCTGTTACTTCAGGTGGACTCTGTCCTGGGGACCCTCCTTTTCATTATTGACCTCCTTCCCCTTGGTAATATCTTTCATAAATATAACATTAGCTTCCACTGTTATGCTGATGACACCCAGCTCTGTCTCACTAGCAGACCTACTGTTTCCTTTCCACCCTCCTCACTTACTGATTGCATAGCAGAAGTCAAATCCTGGTTTTCTTCAAATTTTCTTAAATTAAATAACAAGTGACAAAACTGAGGTTCTCCTCATTGGTACAAATTCAGCATTATCCAAAACTGATCATTTCTCATTTGTTATTGATAATTCCTCTGTCTCCCCTTCCCCACAGGTTAAGAGTTTGGGTGTCATCCTTGACAGTACTCTATCCTTTCAGTCTCACATCGATAACATCTCCCGGTCTGCATATTTCCATCTCTGTAACATTAATCGTATTCGCCCCTCCGTCACTCCCCACACCACTGCTATCCTCGTTCATAGCCTTGTCACTTCTCGTCTGGATTATTGCAATTCCCTTTTCTTTGGTCTTTCTCGCAAATCTCTTTATAAGCTTCAACTGGTCCAGAATTCATCTGCCCGCATCATTACTAGAACCCCCTCTGTTCACCATATCACTCCCGTCTTGCAGCAGCTTCACTGGCTTTCAGTTCAGTTCCACATTCAATTCAAAATTCTTCTGTTAACTTTTAAGGCTCTCCACAACCTCGCCCCTCCATATCTGTCTGACCTCCTCCATGTTGCCATTCCCTCCCGTACCCTCAGATCCTCTTCCTCCATCCACTTGACTGTCCCCCTCGTCCGTCTTACCACCATGGGGAGCTCCCCATGCTCTGGAACTCACTACCATCTGAGCTTAGAAATATTGAATCATTTTCACTTTTCAAATCTAAACTTAAAACTTCATTTGTTTAAGACTGCTTTTTCTCTTTGACTACAATTGCTCTGTCTCATTTTATTTTTTGTATTTTAGTTTTGTGTATAATCTGTGTTTTATCTATTGTTTGGTGTTCTTCAGTGTTTAGAAAGGCACCTACAAATAAATAAAATGTATTATTATTATTATTATTATTTGGATCTTCAGTGTATTTTGAAATCCTGTCCTGCTGCAGTGCTTAACGCTCACCTTTCTCTTTAGCACCCCTAGTGGCAACACGATCAGTGCAGCTGAACTCACCTGTGGAATGGTGGTGTGTCTTTCCAGGTAATCTTATTTTATTTTATTGCATCAATTTGTGTGTTTATTATACGCTTGTACTGCACACTAGACATAATGCTTAGAGTGTTAAGGTTTCTGATGGTATATTAAAATGCAATTGAAGAGCTCAGCTCCAAAATCAGCTAAGTACAAAAGATAAATTTTGGAGATAAATAGGAAAATCTGGGTCCGTAAGCAGATTTTGAAACTAAATCCCTAAAACTATAGCGCTGCACTGTTGCAATTAGCAGGTTTTGAAGCTCAAACATATTTTTGGCGCATGACCAACTGCATGAAAAGTCACAATCACGTGTTCACTAAATTTTACATAAAGGTGTAATTAGCAGATTTTGGAACTCACATGTTCAATTATTGTAGAATTGAGGGACCCTCATACATACTCCTCCTCTTTTGCTGGAGAGAAGCAAGTACAGTAATGAGCCCATTGTCCTGTGCATACACAACAATAAACATGAATGTTTCCTTTATATAAATGCCACTATTTCAGTCAAAATGTACGCTCACTGAGCATATCATTAGGAACACCATACTACCGGGTAGGGCCTCATGTTGCTCTCAAAACAGCCTCAGGTCTTCATGGTATGGACTCCACCAGATGTTGAAAAGATTTCCTTGAAGATTCCAGTCCATGCTGATGTGATTATATTGCACAATTTCTGCAGATTTGTCAGCTGCACATCCATCTTCCACAATCCCAATGGTGTTCTGTTGGACTGTAATCCGGTGACTGGGAAGGCCACTGAAGAACCACCAGTTTTTGAGATGACTGGTGCTTTGTGACATGCTGGAAGGAGCCATTAGGGAAATTGTAGCCATGAGGGGGATGCCCATGATTGGGAACAATACTCTAATGGGCTGTGGCATTCAAGTGGTGATTGATTGGCCCAGAAGTGTGCTAAGAAAACATTCCCCACACCATTACACCATCACCACCAGCCTGGACAGTTGACACAGGGCATGTTGGGTGCATCGATTCAGGCTTTTGATGCCCAATTCTGACCCTGCCATCTGTGTGCCTCAGCAGAAACTGAGATTCATCAGGCCAGGCTACGTTTTTCTATTTTTCAGATGTTCAGTTCTGAGCCCACTGCAACCTCAGCTTTCTGCTCTTGGCACACAGGAGTGGAGCCCGGGGTGGTCTTCTTCTGTTGTAGTAGCCCTTCTCCTTCAAGGTTTGACATGTTTCATGATGTTGGGGCATCACATGACTGACCTCAAAGGTACTGCGGTCTGCAATTACACTCTGTTGGAAAAACGTGAGATCTGGCTGGTCACCCTAGAAGTGTTTACTAGTCACTTGATAATCAAAGTTAGCAGTGAAATAAATTAACCTGGAAAACTGCATTTCCGGGGCGGCACAGTGGCGCAGTGGGTAGCGCTGCTGCCTCGCAGTTGGGAGACCTGGGGACCTGGGTTCGCTTACCGGGTCCTCCCTGCGTGGAGTTTGCATGTTCTCCCCGTGTCTGCGTGGGTTTCCTCCGGGCGCTCCGGTTTCCTCCCACAGTCCAAAGACATGCAGGTTAGGTGGATTGGCGATTCTAAATTGGCCCTAGTGTGTGCTTGGTGTGTGGGCGTGTTTGTGTGTGTCCTGCGGTGGGTTGGCACCCTGCCCAGGATTGGTTCCTGCCTTGTGCCCTGTGTTGGCTGGGATTGGCTCCAGCAGACCCCCGTGACCCTGTGTTCAGATTCAGCAGGTTGGAAAATGGATGGATGGATGGAACTGCATTTCCATCTGAGTTCATTCCCAAAGGTAGGCCTGCCCTTAGAGTCCATCCATCCATCCATCCATCCTCTTCTGCTTATCCGAGGTCGGGTCGCGGGGGCAGCAGCTTGAGCAGAGATGCCCAGACTTCCCTCTCCCCGGCCACTTCTTCTAGCTCTTCCGGGAGAATCCCGAGGCGTTCCCAGGCCAGCCGGGAGACATAGTCCCTCCAGCGTGTCCTGGGTCTTCCCCGGGGCCTCCTCCCGTTTAGACATGCCCGGAACACTTCACCAGGGAGGCGTCCAGGAGGCATCCTGATCAGATGCCCGAGCCACCTCATCTGACTCCTCTCGATGCGGAGGAGCAGCGGCTCTACTCTGAGCCCCTCCCGGATGACTGAGCTTCTCACCCTATCTTTAAGGGAGAGCCCAGACACCCTGCGGAGGAAACTCATTTCAGCCGCTTGTATTTGCGATCTCGTTCTTTCGGTCACTACCCATAGCTCATGACCATAGGTGAGGGTAGGAACATAGATCGACTGGTAAACTGAGAGTTTTGCCTTTTGGCTCAGCTCCTTTTTCACCACGACAGACCGATGCAGAGCCCGCATCACTGATGCCCTTAGAGTAAATAGCCTAATATCTGAAAGTACTGGCATCTAAAGGGATTATTTGTTGTACATGTATGTGTTAAAAATGATAAAGATTATTTGGACTCATTTGATTCAAGTTGGGATGTGTCATATTGAAACACGTTATTTTTTGCGTGTATTCCAGACAGATTCCACAGGCTGTTATGTCAATGAAGGCGGGCAAGTGGGACAGAAAGAAGGTGAGGGTCATGGCTTCCTGGTTGTGCTTTGAAGAGCTGCTGTAAAAACAGTCATGTCTGCAAAATGTGCATCATGCCAAAAGCTATTCTTTCTCGTTCTTTTTATTGTCACCAAACCTTTGGCCCGTGATGTATGTTCTTATTTACTAATTTGTTTTTTTTTAATACATTTCTTTATTGGGTGAAGGTTTAACATTTGTTGTCTATGCAGCACTCTGTGAAGAGTCTCTTTAAACAAGTCAAAATGTCAAATGTGTAATGTATCTTAATACAGAAAGTGATCATTTAATTTTATTTAATAATCCAGTTTATGGGCGCAGAGCTGTATGGCAAAACTCTTGGAATTGTGGGCCTTGGGCGAATTGGAAAAGAAGTTGCCATTCGAATGCAGTCATTTGGGATGAAGGTAACTATTCAAAGAGCTGCCAGTGTGGCAGGATTTCATGTACAATACAGTACTGTCTACTTTAAAGTGATTAAGTCAAATTTGTGTGAACTGAATTAAAAATTAAAGAATAAACACCACTCCCTACAATAAACAATAGAAAATAACAACCTCTAAATGAAGGAAAGTCCCGACTGTAGCACTCTGAGGTAGATGGCTGTAACTGTGCCATACAATACAAGGGTGGGCAAAAGTAGGTTTACAGTTGCTTATATGGAAAAAGACATGCAGGTTATGATTATTACAGTAGCTTTATTAACTTCTTCTTTAGAAGAAGAAAAACAATACAAATAAATCTTTCTATATAATACGCTGTTCGTTTGTCTGTCCAGGATTTTAAATCACCTGTATCTCGCAAACCGTTTGAACTATTGACCTGAAATTTGGCACACATCTACTAAGTGACGTCTACTGTCCACTTTCGGGTTGGTGATCGGCCTCCAAGGTTATTTCTCTTTTTATTTTATTTTATTGTAGAATGAACTCTCTGCAGCAGGGCGATCATGTGACGCATGCATACGGGCGCCGTTCTCATCCCTATCACTTTCGCCATCACTTCCCCTACTTCTTCATATCTTAAATCATTTTTGAGGCAGATTGAAAACTTAAGTGCCAGCTTAAGTGAAAAATTAAAGAAAAACGTACAGTGGGACCTTGTATTGTAAGTAACTTGATCTGCGACTGTTTTGCAAGACGAGCTAAAATGTTTAATGATTTTTAACTTGATAAATGAGCGAGGTCTTGCAATATGAGTAGTATGTATATGCGTTGTCTGCTGAGCGTCACATGATCTGAACTGATGGTTCTTCTCTCTCTCTCTCTCTCTCTCGCTGCGGGATTGTGGGTAATCATCTCCCCTTCTCTGTCTCAGGTGGCGTGTCTCACTCATATAGTCAACATCCGTACGAGCATATCCTGTTTACTATAGTATTGTGACCAAGTGTGAGTTCCTGTCTTGCACCCCAAAACACGAAGCTGAGTCTCAGTACTTTAGCAACACCAGCTTTATTCAGCTTGAAACAGGAACAGCGCGGTTATTTATTGTAGCGGGATCTGCCACTCTCCTATACACAGACACAGCAGTCAGGCAGGGGTATGGCTAGGTTGTACTGTGCCCTGAATTAATAATTTTCCTCTGTATCACCCATTAACGGCAGGCACTTATAGCATGTCCGTGATCTTTTCGGATTCGCTTTTACGGCGAACTGCTACAGCGCTGGGAGCCTGTGGTTTCTTCGGGACGCTCTTCCACGTGTCGTCCCGTTGGGTGGAATCCCACAAGAGTTTAGAAACCTTAGAGTGCGTAAAGCGTTTTTAAAATTTTGCGTCCAAGTGTAGTGACCCTTCAGGCAAAAGCAACTGTCGTTGGAGAGGTTCCTTGTTAAAATCGCAAAAGAAGAGGAAGATTCCAGTGAGTCAACAGATAGCAGCGATTCCATTAGTTATAGAGATAAAGTTCTCCTGCACAATAATCCTCTTCTCTCTTGTCTCCCTCACACCAGCCATGATTCTTTTCAAAGGTAAAGTGCAGGTTAATTTGTTTAATGTCTTTTTACTTTATATTTTGTATTAAATCATTTTTATATGAATAGTTTTGGGTTGTGGAACGAATCATCTGAGTTTCCATTATTTCTTATGGGGAAATTCGCTTTGATATGCGAGTGCTTTGGATTACAAGTACGTTTCCGTAACGAATTATGCTCGCAATCCAAGGTTCCACTGTAATTGCAACACAAACACTGACTTAATCAGTTTTAATGCGAAAAGATGCCGACGGAAGAAGAGAAGAAGCGGGCCGCTAGGGTGGAGACAAGAAGAGCTGCTCAGGAAGCAGCAAGCGCATCAACCTCTGAGCAAATGAATGGCAAACGTACAGAGAAAGGGTATGAAAACTAGGAATGCTCAAGGCAAGTGTATTCGAGTATATAGTATACAGTTGTGCGGAGTGGTGGCTCTGAGGCTAGGGATCTGCACTGGCAATCGGAAGGTTGCCAGTTCGAATCCCATAAATGCCAATAGGGACTCTGCTCTGTTGGGCCCTTGAGCAAGGCCCTTAACCTGCAATTACTGAGCGCTTTGAGTAGTGAGAAAAGCGCTATATACATGCAAAGAATTATTATTCTGTGCAGTGCGCCATTCCTGGTAATACAATAATTAGTATATAAATAATACAAGAGTAATCTCTTTGTTTTGCGTACCTTCTTTTGCTCACCCCTGTATAAATATCAATTGAAATGAGGTGAAGATAAACACTTCTATCTATCTGAAAAATAAATTATTAGTTTGCTATACTGAAGCTGGAAAATGATTTTATAGCTCTGCTGTTTTCTTTTTTAACAGACGATTGGGTACGACCCTATAATTCCTCCTGCAATCACAGCCAGCTTTGGAGTGGAGCAGTTTTCCCTCGAGGAGCTCTGGCCACTTTGCGACTATATTACTGTTCATACTCCCTTAATGCCATCAACTACCGGTGAGTGTGAAAGAAGGACAACTGCACTCTATTTTTTTTTTGTCTACTTTTAATAAAGAGGTTTCAGGTTGAATGTAAAAGCTTATGAAATTTTACATGCCCTAGCTGGAAATGAGATTTTTGTTTCTTTAAATACTTTTTGAGCTGGTAGTGCTGCTAACTCACAGGCCTGTTACATGGCTGGTGGGAGTGCCTTCAGTTTTTTTTCCACTGTGAGAAATCCAAATAAAATGAGGTGATTTCTGTAGTGTGCACAATTTTACAAAAGGAAATACAGTATATAGTACAATCTGGTATTCTTGTTTTCAGGTATTATAAAACTGTAATCTATGGAAGGTTATTTGTGACAAAATTAAATGCAATCCAACATGTTAACTAGTTAACTAGACTGAAATATAATTTAAATGCATGTGGTACATTTCAATTTGGAGTGTTTTTATTGTGTCGTAATTAAAAACATATCAAACCAAATAGCTGATTACTTTTAACTATACCATGCAATTTTCATGTCTGTTTAAAATGTAATACAAAAGCATAGTGCTTTTTCATTCATGTCCACAGATCAAGTGTCATAACTAGAAGTAAAGTAAACACATTGCATTTCACTCCGCAGCCGCTCAAGCTCAATTCGGGACCAAACTTTACTTGTGCAAAACCTAAATGTAATCAAATGACTAATTAACGTCAAATGGTGGGGTAAGGGGCATCAACAATTGGGGTAAGAGGCGTTCCACTTATAAACATTTTTATGATCTGGTGATGCCATGGGACAGGTTTCATCATTGTGGACCGTGGAGTGAATGGCGAAAAGTTTGTGTTAGTTCTCGCTGAAAAGGTTTACACTCAATGTTGAATTGCCTGCAGTTGTTTACTTTTTATACGTGTTAAAACAAATTGTGCAGTTTGTGGAAGAAATAAATTGGAAAAATATTAAGGAAAGAAATTTTGTCCTCAACTACGGCCTGTCTGATTCAGAAATCAGACAAGAGGAAAGCTGCTCATTGTGTCTTCAATTTCTCATTATGAAGAGGGAGCACCCCATCACAGCTCTCTACCAAGGAAATGTTTCTGCTTGCTGCCACAGAATGGTCACACAACGAGAGAGGAGACCCATATCTGTAGACAATTGAATTTACATAACAGCGCTGAATTATTGCTTACACACCATCTTGACCTTTACTCTGATTGGTTCATTGGCTTACACCATCTGAATTTATTGCACAGTTGGCATTGTATCTGTTCAGCATTTGCCTGATGCATCTCTACCAGTACTCTTTAGATCACCTGAAGGGTTGTCAACTGGTGCCACCGTTTACTGATGTTTCATCCCCTTCCCAGTACATCTCCCTTTGCAGTGGCCAAATGGGGATGTCTCCCCACCACTCCCTACAGCTGGCCTTACTGTGGGGTTAATTTCCAAAACCTATCTCTCCTCCGCAGCCACAACCTTCTCCTCCTCCTCTGACAGCTCTTTAATGGCTTTCTGTAATTTGTTACCAGTCACAGTGATAGCCCATAAGAGCCAGATTACTGATTTACCCACGAAGCCCCTGCATTTGACCTCTACTGGGTAGATGGAAGTCACCCAGCCTGCCTGTTTGCACTCTGCTGCCAACTTGGAGTACTTGAGCACTTGTACTCATATGTTGCTGGTAGTCTCTCATCCCTGGGGATGGTAAGTTTGATGATGAGGACCTTCCTGGCAGCTGTAGACTACATTACGATGTCTGGTCTAAGTGATGTTTGAGTGATTTATGAATGTTCACTCTGATTGGCTCATTGGCTTACACCAGTGCTTCCCAAACTCGGTCCTGGAGACAGACCCCCTGTGGCTGCAGGTTTTTGTTCCAACCATCTTCTGTTTTTAATTGGACTCCTGGGCTAATTAAATTAATTGTTATTTCCCAAGTTTTTTCCCCCTTAAGTTTTTTTTTTTTTTTCTTTTTAACAATATTTTCATCTTGATTTTCATCTACGCTTTCCAGGTGTTCTAATTGTGTAATTAATCCATCATTTACTAATTAAAGGGTCTGACGCTCAAGTAGTTGCAGCCTTTGATTATTCAGTGTTGTTTGACTGGGTGTTTGCTCTGCTCATTTTTAATTGTCATTAATAAGATACAGCAAAGGGAGCAAACTGCACAGAGAAAGGGCAAAATATAATGAGCAACAAAAGAAAGTTAAGCATTTAAATCTCTAGCAAAAGCTGAAATATTCCTAAATGTCTTATAAATGTAGAAATCGTGCTACTGTGCTTTTCTGAATATAGAATAGAGAAAAAATATACCAGCTAATTAAATGACGTGCATTGGCGATCCTAAATTGTCCCTAGTGTGTGCTTGGTGTGTGTGTGTGTGTGTGTGTGTGTGTCCTGCGGTGGGCTGGTGCCCTGCCCAGGATTTGTTCCTGCCTTGCCCCCTGAGCTGACTGGGATTGGCTCCAGCAGGCCCCCGTGACCATGTGTTAGGCCAGGGGTGGGCAGATTCAGTCCTGGAGGGCCGCAGTGGTTGCAGGTTTTTGTTCCAACCCAGTTGCTTAATTAAAAACCAATCCTTGTCAATTATTTAATTGCATGGCTTGCTAGTGCTTTACCTCTGCCATGTCATTCTCATATCCTAGATTTATTTTCCTTTCTAAGGATATATCATCCAAATGATTTGAAGTCTAAAACAGATGAGTAATTCTCAGTGCTTCGCTTTTTTCTCTTCACTTTCCTTCTAAGTATTTAATTAAACCAAATAGTGCGTGATAAATACACACAGGTGTAAATGAAAACAAGCTAAATGGAGAAATGCTCGTCTCTTTTGTCATTTGCATGGTATTGCTAATTAGGAGCAATTAAAAACCAAGAATACAGCTGTTTAAGACTAAAATAAGCAATAAGGGTTCAAAATCTTAACGAGCGAAACAACTAAAGTGAAGCTGAAGTGTTACTTGAGCAATAAGTGCTTCTTATTAGGCAATTGGGTTGGAGCAAAAACCTGCAGCCACTGCGGCCCTCCAGGACTGAATCTGCCCACCCCTGTGTTAGGCTATAGCGGGTTGGACAATGACTGACTGACTGAATGAACTCCGTGTTATCAGGTGTTGTCACTGATTACAAATCTGGTTGGAACAAAAATCTGCAGCCTCAGTGGGTCCACAGGACCAAGTTTGGGAAGCACTGGCTTACACCATCTGAATATTTAGTCTGATTGGTTCACTAGCTTACACACCCAAATAACATGCCTAAATAAAAGTCTCATTCTGCTACATTCTTCTTGTTCTCCGTATCTCTTAAGTTCAGCTCTTACCCTTTTATTGGAATTTCTGTGTACAGTTGTGCTTGAAAGTTTGTGAACCCTTTAGAATTTTCTATATTTCTGCATAAATATAACCTAAACCATCATCAGATTTTCACAAAAGTCCTAAAAGTAGATAAAGAGAAACCAGTTAAACAAATGAGACAAAAATATTATACTTGGTCATTTATTTATTAAGGAAAATGATCGAATATTACATATTTGTGAGTGGCAAAAGTATGTGAACCTCTGCTTTCAGTATCTGGTGTGACCCCCCTTTGCAGCAATAACTGCAACTAAACGTTTCCAGTAACTGTTGATCAGTCCTGCACACCGGCTTGGAGGAATTTTAGCCCATTCCTCCATACAGAACAGCTTCAGCTCTAGGATGTTGATGGGTTTCCTCACATTAAATGCTCGCTTCAAGTCCTTCTGCAACATTTCAATTGGATTAAGGTCAGGACTTTGACTTGGCCATTCCAAAACATTAACTTTATTCTTCTTTAACCATTCTTTGGTAGAACGACTTGTGTGCTTAGGGTCGTTGTCTTGCTGCATCTTGAGATTCAGTTCATGGACAGATGTCCTGACATTTTCCTTTAGAATTCTCTGATATAATTCAGAATTCATTGTTCCATCAATGAAGGCAAGCCGTCCTGGCCCAGATGCAGCAAAACAGGCCCAAACCATGATATTACCACCACCATGTTTCACAGATGGGATAAGGTTCTTATGCTGGAATGCAGTGTTTTCCTTTCACCAAACATAACGCTTTCATTTAAACCAAAAAGTTCTATTTTGGTCTCATCTCTCCACAAAACATTCTTCAAATAGCCTTCTGGTTTGTCCACGTGATCTTTAGCAAACTGCAGACGAGCAGCAATGCTTTTTTTTTTGGAGAGCAGTGGCTTTCTCCTTTCAACCCTGCCATGCACACCATTGTTGTTCAGTGTTCTCCTGATGGTGGACTCGTGAACATGAACATTAGCCAATATGAGAGAGGCCTTCAGTTGCTTAGGTTACCCTGGGGTCCTTTGTGACCTCGCCGACTATTACATGCCTTGCTCTTGGAGTGATCTTTGTAGGTTGACCACTCCTGGGAAGGGTAGCAATGGTCTTGAATTTCCTCCATTTGTACACAATCTGTCTGACTGTGGATTGGTGGAGTCCAAACTCTTTAGAGATGGTTTTATAACCTTTTCCAGCCTGATGAGCATCAACAACTCTTTTTCTGAGGTCCTCAGAAATCTCCTTTGTTCGTGCCATGATACACTTCCACAAACATGTGTTGTGAAGAGCAGACGTTGATAGATCCCTGTTCTTTAAATAACACAGGGTGCCCACTCACGCCTGATTGCCATCCCATTGATTGAAAACACCTGACTCGAATTTCACCTTCAAACTAACTGCTAATCCTAGAGGTTCACATACTTTTGCCACTCACAAATATGTAATATTTGATCATTTTCCTCAATAAATAAATGATCAAGTATAATATTTTTGTCTCATTTGTTTAACTGGTTTCTCTTTATCTACTTTTAGCACTTGAGTGAAAATCTGATGATGTTTTAGGTCATATTTATGTAGAAATATAGAAAATTCTAAAGGGTTCACAAACTTTCAAGCACAACTGTATGTGACAATTGTCAAGTCTCACTGGGTCTATGACATCAGCCAGTTTCTTAAACCATCAACTGCAACATTCTTGTCTCTTACTTAACCCTTACAGCAGTCTCTCTCTTCATGCTATGTCTAACTCAAATGCTATATATTTCTTTTAATGTGTGCTGCATACCAAAATCTTCATGCTCAATAACTATATGACCCCATGATACTCTTATTTTCTCTCTCAGGTTACAATTTTGAGGTGTGGGTGGTTAGCAGCTTAAACTTAACACTGAAAATAGTGAAACATTTGTTAGCATCACCGGGATTGGTTTCTTCATAACTTTTCATTACTACCCTCTGTGAAAACCAGATATTATTTTAAATTTTTCCCTTTGTGCGGTATGGGAGGTAATAAAAGCGTTGCATACATCGCCAACTACCACCCATTCAGCGAGACTGCAACTCCCCTGCCTTACCAGCTCCCTGTTTGCCTTCTTTGGTGCTGGTTAGTACGCACTGGCGACTGGAACGCCTTTTACTCCCACTGTGTATGCTCAATGGTTATGTAAATGAGTATTTTGGAACCATCTTTTTATTATCAGTTATTATCCCAAGCCTGGATAAATGGAGAAAGTCAGTGTCGGGAAAGGCGTCTGGCAGTACAAATCACGCAGAAAACTATAAAACATTGACCCCACGTAGAAGTGGGAAAAGAGGACGACGAAGATTGTTAGTTAAAAGTTTTGTTTTTTTTTATGTATACAATGTTCTGCTTGTACTGTTTTATCATGTTTTCATGGTTTTATAAATTGACAGCAACATATAAACGGCATACTCCTTGACAATATGTATCTGTTTGTGTTTTGCAGGTTTGCTAAATGACACAACCTTTGCTAAGTGCAAAAAGGGAGTGAAAGTGGTCAATTGTGCCCGTGGTGGTATAATTGATGAAGATGCTCTGTTGAGAGCGTTGGAGTCGGGGCAGTGTGGAGGTGCAGGGCTGGATGTTTTTGCAGAGGTTAGCTAAGAGCTTAAGCAATCCAATTAACCGCTCTGCTTTGTTTAAATATTTGCAGCAGCCTAAGAGTGACTAGTCAGAATATTAAATTAGAAGGTGTCGATATTAGTTTATGCCCAGTGTTTCTAAAGTTAAAGACTGGTAATCCTGCTCAGTTATTTGTAATGAATATCATTCTAGGAGTTCTTAATTCAAAAAAATGAGAGATACTTTCAATTAAGGTTGTTTGTTTAGAGCTGACCGTCATTATTGAAAGATTTGTAGCAGTTTATACCATCTGAAACCATCACCTTACGCGTTGCTAGTTTAAAAATGTTTTATACAGTTTTTGACAATACATGTCAGTCATTAACAGACAGACTGATTAGAGCTTTTGTCATCAAACAAAAAATGTAACATTTTTAAATAAGTTTAGAGTAAATCTCTCTATTATAAAAGAAAATCTTGAGATGAGATGCGACTATTGCCCAGAGATTTTTTCGTCCCACCCTCCTCTCAACCATTTTCAAAATCGACCACAGTCCTCTCACCTCTCATTTGTGTGAATTTTTTTGTCAGACAGAGTTCCTGCACTCTCAGCTATTATAAATTTTTATGTTTTCCTCAGTTTAAGTTCCCAATAAAAGAAGACTTATTATGCCCAAATCTTATTGAAAAATCTAATCCCAAAGGGTTATCAACAGTAAAAATGAGTACACGGGCAATCCTAGCACCGAGAAACGATGAAGTCAAATGAATTAATGCAAAAACTTTTGATCAGTTACACAACAATAACAACAACAAGAACATTTATTTATATAGCACATTTTCATACAAAAATGTAGCTCAAAGTGTTTTACATAATGAAGAAAATAAAAATAAAAGACAAAGTAAGAAATTAAAATAAGACAACATTAATTAAGATAGAATAAGAGTAAGGTGCGATGGCCAGGGAGGACAGAAAAACCAAAAAAAAAACTTCAGACGGCTTGAGAAAAAAATAAAATCTGCAGGGGTTCCAGGCCACGAGACCACCCAGTCCCCTGTGGGCATTCTACCTAACATAAATGAAATAGTCCTCTTTGTATTTAGGGTTCTCACGGAAGGACTTGATGATGATGGTCATGCAGACTTCCGGCTTTTAATCCATCAATGTTGGAACATCACGGTGCTTTGAGTAGATGGTGGTGGCGCAGGCAAATTGGTTAAATGCGTACCAATAGACTATGCTGAAACAGTTGGTGGAGAATATCTACAACTGTTAACACCATCCGGTCTTCCACCGGCCAAATTACTGTTGAAAGAAGGATGGTATTGCGTAATTTATGTCTCAGTGATGGGCTATGCAATGGGACAAGATCAGTTGTATTCAAAACTGGTTGAACAATTACAGGCGACAAGAAAGGTAATGTAGTACATCTTCCACGGATAACATTAGATACTAAAGGAGATCTTGATATGCCATTCGTATTAAAACGTTTACAGTTTCCCATTAGAATAACTTTTGCTATGACAATTAACAAATCACAGGGACAGACATTCAAAAAAGTTGGTTTATTTATTAGAGAGGAAAAAACGATATTCACTCACGGGCAGTCATACGTTGCATTGTCACGATGTAAGTCCAAACACGGAATCAAAATTCAATGCGATATTGACAAAAAGTTAATTCAAAAAATTGTTTTTACTGAAGTTTTAAAGGAAAAGTGTAAGTTTAAAAAGTATTTGCATGTTAATTTCAAAGCCAAACAGAACAAAAACGTATAACACAATGAATACCTCTAACGCAACATGAAACATAATTTTCTTTCAATTTAATACGTTTTACTATTTTTTACTATTGTTAATTACTCGCTGTAATGTAAAATAGTTAATTCTATTATGCATACGTAACAATACCCATGAAAATAACAATCTGTTTAAACTGTACATCCGCTTCCCCATACGCGAGCAACAGATCCGTGAAGTGCCTAGCACGTAGCACCCGCCCGGGGGTTGACGAGCGAAGTGAGCAGGGGGAGGAGCCCCCTAGTGTTTTATAACTTCAAACCAAATTGCTATATAAAAGAGTTTCATATTCCTCCTTTTCCACAAATGAAGTATCACTTTAATATCTACTGACTTTGTGGTATGAGTTTTCTGTACTCTTCACCTCTTGATGACGTATCATCTGGGAAGAAATGTGGCTAAATAAACCCGCTAATTTGGACGCCTCAGATAATTATTTTTTTTCTATTACTGGGGGCTCTGCCCCCTGCTTGCTTCGCTCGCCCACCCCCAGGTTTGTTTTACCGGATTTACAATTTAAAGAGTTTGTTACTTTCATGGGAATCGTTACATATGCATTATTTTCACTTTTACTTTAAAACTTTTGTAAAAACAATACTTGTCCTTTATTTCCGGCCCCGGGAGTGGTTACATCTCTTTCTTGCAGGACGTATAACGCTGCTCACATTGTAAAGGGGTGGGGGAGGGGGGGGCGGCTGAACACACGCTAAGGAGATGCTGTCAGATCATGTTGTCTTGCTGCTGCTGCTGGCGAGCTCCGTGTTCTGCTTGTCGCGCTGCGCGTTGATCATTTAAAAGCCTGTACAGCAGCTGTCCTTTTGGCACTTCACATCTCTGCCGCTCACATTGTGAAGAGGTTGGAATGGGGGGGTTGAACACACGCTAAGGAGAAGCAGCCGGATCATCTGCTGGCTTGTTGCTGCTGCTCCTGGAGAGCTGCATGTTCTGCTTTTCGTTGTTTTAAGAGCTGGGAGCACGTGAAGTGCATCTGCCAAAAGCATTCCAACAACTTCTAGGTTAGATGTCCGTGAACTTGTTTTCAATGTTGTCTCACTGCCTTGTCTCACGTGATGTTAAAGTGTCTCTCGCAGGACATCAAATTGTCTTCCGAGAAGATCACGTCTCGTCTCCCTCCCAAGATTTTTTTTTATAATACAGAGATGTATAGTAGTATGATGGGAATGCAAACCTTCTTGGACTACAAGATAATTTTATGGTGGAAACTGGTTACCTTCATTTAGGAGCTTTCACAATGTTAATTTGTCTTATAGGAGCCGCCAGTGAATCGATCACTCATAGACCATCCAAATGTGATCTGCTGTCCTCATCTGGGAGCTAGTACTAAAGAGGCTCAGATACGTTGTGGACAAGATATTGCAACACAGATTGTTCAAATGGTGCATGGAGAAGCCTTGATTGGAGCTGTAAGTATAGTTTATGATTACACTCACCGGCCACTTTATTAGGTACACCTTAATAGTACCAAACCCCCTTTTGCCTTCAGAACTGCCATAATTCCTAGTGGCATAGATTCAACAAGGTGCTGGAGACATACCTCAGGGATTTTGGTCCATATTGACATGGTAGTATCACGCAGGTGCTGTAGATTTCTCAACTGTACATTCATGATGCGAATCTCCCATTCCGGTACATACCAAAGGTGCTCTATTGGATTGAGATCTGGTGACTGTGGAGGCCATTTGAGTACAGTGAACTGATTGTCATGTTCAAGAAACCAGTTTGAGATGATCTGAGCTTTGTGACATGGTGCGTTATGTTGCTGGAAGTAGCCATCAGAAGATGGGCACACTGTGATCATAAAGGGATGGACAAGGTTAGCAACAATACTCAGGTAGGCTGTGGCATTTAAACAGTGCTCAATTGGTATTAATGGGCCCAAAAGGTGCAAAGAAACCACCATCCTGAACTGTTGATACAATGAAAGATGGATCCATGCTTTCATGTTGTTGATGCCAAATTCTGACCTTTCCATCTGAATGTCACAGCAGATTTGGAGACTCATCAGACCAGCCTCAGTTGCCTGGTCGTTGCTGACTGGAGTGGCACCCGGTGTGGCCTCCTCCTGCTGTAGCCCACTTGCTTCAAGGTTCAATGTGTTGTGTGTTCAGAGATGCTCTTCTGCATACCTCGGTTGTAACAAGTGCTTATTTGAGTTCCTGTTGCCTTTCTATTAGCTCGATTCAGTCTGGCCATTCCCCTCTGACCTCTGGCATCAACGAGGCATTTTCACCCAGAGGACTGCCACTCGCTGGATATTTTCCATTTGTTGGACCATTTTCTGTAAACCCTAGAGATGGTTGTGTGTGAAAATCCCAGTAGATCAGCAGTTTCTGAAATACTCTCACTGGCCCGTCTGGCACTAACAACCAAGTCATTTAAATCACTTTTCTTCTCCATTCTAATGCTTGGTTTAAACTTGAGCAGGTCATCTTGTCAATGTCTACAGGCCGAAGTGCATTGAGTTGATGCAATGTGATTGGCTGATTAGATATTTACATTAACAAGCAGTTGAACAGGAGTACCTAATAAAGTGGCCAGTGAGTCTACATGTCTGTGGATTTAATATCTCTTTTAAGAAAAGGTTTTATTTAGTGGTTATAAATGAATCAGAAATAATGTTATCCTAGTCCAGGGGAGAGCGATGTCAGTCCTGGAGAGCCGCAGTGGCTGCAGGTTTTCATTCCAACCCAATTGCTTAATTATAAACCAATCCTTTCCAATCTTAGACCTTATTTAATTTTATGGCTTGTTAGTCTGCAATGTAAGGTTCTTCAAAATGATTTTGAAGCCTAAAACGGATTATTTTCATTCTGTCACATTTTCTGTTAAGTGTTTTAATAAATCAAACAACACACAGAGATGTAAATCGAAACAAGCTAGATGGTGAACTGCTGACTGCTTTGTCATTTACATCTTATTGCTAATAAGGAGCCATTAAAACAGTGAATGCAGCTGTTTCAGACTGAAGTAAGCAATTAAGGGTGGGGAACCTTAGCAAGTGAGACCACTAAAATGAAGCAGAAAAGTGTCACTTGAGCAATAAGCGCTTCATCAGCATTAATTGACTTCTAATTAAGAAACTGAGTTGGAACAAAAACCTGCAGCCACTGCGGCTCTTCAGGGCCGACATTGCCCACCCCTGTCCTAGTCCGATAACATGGAGTGCACACTACCGTCCATCTGATTGAATCCATTGCATTGTTTGTTACAATAAAAAAGTGTACTGAGTAATGTGATCTTAAACAGTTGTTAATGCTAGTAAAGTTAAAATTTTCTATGTTTTAGAGTGCAAGAATCAAAATAATATTTAAATATTTTCTAAAATAATAACATTAGTCTGTAGTACTAGGGTGTTGTACCGTGTTAGCCATTATGAATGTAGAGAAAAGCCAAGCAAAATGACACCTTTTATTGGCTAACTAAAAAGAGTACAAGTGCAAACTTTCGAGGCAACTCAGGCCCCTTCTTCAGGCGAGACATAATTAAAAGATCTGATTACATCTCACCTGAAGAAGGGGCCTGAGTTGCCTCTAAAGCTTGCACATTGTACTCTTTTTAGTTAGCCAATAAAAGGTGTCATTTTGCTTGGCTTTTCTCTAACATTAGTCTAAAAATTCCAGTGTGAACAAAACTGCAAGGTAACAAATACACTAACTGTTCAATGCAGGTGAATGCACAGATCCTCGTGAATGCCTTGACGCCAGAATCAAAGCCCTGGATTAAGCTGGGAGAAGCTCTAGGATGTTTGTCCAGGGCTTGCACTGGTCTGACAAGAAGTCAGGTGCAAGTTACAACAACAGGTATGACGCTATTCATTTTAAGTTTTCCCAAGTTAAGTTTATTGTTGAAAATGAATGTATGAGAAGTTACATTTTGAAATGTAATTTTATGATGTTGCTTCTGTGTAATAAAAATATCTCTCTATTATAATAAAAAAATCTTGGGGACGAGACGTGACATTTTGAGAGACTTTTTTGGAATGAAGTCCCGCGAGACGGTGACTTTTGCCATTAGATTCTTTCAAGTCACGTCCTACTTACAACTGCAGTATTTTCACACAAGACCACGGTCATTTAAGCTCTCAGTTGTGTGAATGCCAGACACACTTCCTGTGCTCTCAGCTCTTATAAATTTTATCAGGACAATAATTTTATACATTCTAGATGACAGGTCAACGACTAAGCGAAGAAGAAAGAGCAGTGTGATAAGCTGCCCGGACACAGACAGACGGACACCATTGTACAGTCCACCACACGTTTATTTACAGTTCAATAAAGTGCACAACCCCAGTGCCTCCAGCACCAATCTCCCCCAAAGTCCAGGCTCTCACTCTCTCTGCCTGCTCGTCAGGCCGCCTCCTCTCTCCTGCCTCCAAAACCTTGTCCACTCCTCACCCGACTCCAGTCCTTCTTTGCAGGGAGGCGGCCCCTTTTATAATTACCCGGATGGGCTCCAGGTGATTCCCGACACTCCTAAGACACTCCCCTGTGTGGCGGAAGTGCTGGCTATACTCCCGGAAGCCCTCCGGGTGTTCCCTGTCTACTTTCCCCCAGCACTTCCTGGTGTGGCGGAAGTGTTGGGGTTCCTGGCGGAGACCACGGGCCCCTACAGGGTTGGGCTTCCAAGCCCTGCACCCATGGCTCTCAAAGGAACCAGGGCGGCCGCCCCCTCGTGGTCCGGAGGAGGAATGAGCCCTCCTCCTGTCCTCCTGGGCGTCCCGGCTGGGCACCACCCCCAGCCGCGTGCCACAGCAGGGACAAGCATTCAAAAAAGTCGGGTCATTTATTAGAGATAAAGAAACTAAATTCACTCACGGGCAGTTATACGTTGCGTTGTCACGATGTAAGTCCAAACACGGAATCAAAATTCAATGCGATCTTGACGAAAAGTTAATTCCAAATATTGTTTTTACTGAAGTTTTAAAGTAAAAGTGAAAATAATGCATATGTAACAATTCCCATGAAAATGACAGTGCCTTTAAATTGTATATCCGCTTAACCAAACCCGGGAGGTGGGCGAGCGAAGAGAGCAGGGGGTGAAGCCCCCTAGTAACTTTTAAAATAATAACGATTGTGCAATTTCTTCTTCTTTTGGCAACTCCTATTTAGGGGTCACCGCAGAAGATCATCCGTCTCCATCCATCTCTGTCTTTTTCTGCCACACCGACTGCCTTCATGTCCTCCCTCACCACATCCATAAACCTCCTCTTTGTCTTCCTCTTTTCCTCTTTTCTGGCAGTTCCATCCTTAACAGTCTTTTCCAGATGTACCCCTCATCTCTCTTCTGCATGTGCCCAAATCATCCCAATCTCGCCTCTCTCACATTATCACCAAACTATTGTACCTGTGTGGTCCCTCTAATATACTCATTCCTAATCCTGTCTACCCTCGTTACTCTTGAGTGAAGATCGTACCCTCTTCAGTTCTGTCACTTCCAGCTCTGCCCCCTGTTTTTTCGTCAGTGCCGTCATCTCCAAACCATACAGCATAGCTGGTCTCACTGCCGTTTTATAGAGCTTGCCTTTCACAGTTCTATCTTGTCACTCTTCTGCACATAGTTCACCCTGCCTGCACTCTCTTCTTCACCCCTCTGCTGCACTCTCCGTTGCTTTGGACTGCTAAACCCTAAAAGTATTTAAATTCATCTACCTTCACCACCTCTGCTCCATGCAGTCATCCGCATGTTTGCTTTGGCACAGGTTTTATGATGGATGCCCTTCCTGACGCATCCCTCTCCAGTTTACCCGGACTTGGGCCTGGCACTAAGATCGCACTGGCATTTGTGACCTGGGTGGCTGGGTTCATTTTTGAACGTTGTTATAGGATTAAAAAAAGTACCAGTAAGCAGAAATTAACTTAATTTCTCACCAGCATTTCTAAATTAAAGTGTTGCATTAAAAACGGAAAAGCTGGGCTGGAGAAAATCATGTGATTTTTGTATATGTACTTGCTGTTATATTAGCTTAAAAGACATTAACAGTCATCTAGATTTTTTTATTCCGCCCTGTGTGTTCTGCGTTGTCCTACATGCTTGTTGTTAATTTTGGATCAGTCCTGAAGGAGTTAAATGAATGTTTTATCTAAAACATATCTGGAAAACTGTAGCATTTGTTGTGATAGTAAAATCCTTTCTTTTATGTATAAAATATACTGTATGTAAGTAGGCTTTACATGATCATATGTAATACAAAGATAGTTCAGGGAGACTGTGCCCAGGTAAAATTATGTTTATGTAATGAACAAATTACATGTAAGTTTAAGTAACAACATAATGGTCAGACCCACTTAATCTAATTTAGTCCAGGCCTCAAAGCATTTTATAATCCAGATCTGGGCAACCATCCATTGCAGGGCCCACTCACATACCCACATACAATAATTTCCATGGTCAGTCATGTTCATAGGCCCCAATGACACCAAGTTCCATCTAGTAGCTCCTGGTATCCCTGCCCACCAGGTCTCTAAGGGAGTTTCCTAAACTACACGTTTTCAGTGGCATAGCCCAGTCCTACAAGGCCCTATTTGAAACTGTGAGCCTTCCAGCAGCCAGAAGGTATTGCCATGTCTGATGTTCCCATCTTTACCTGATTCTCTTTTAATGTATAGCTAAGGATTCCTGCCAAGTGCCGTATAGGTTGCCCCTTTTACTTCCTGGGAGAGCACTGTGTTGTGTGCTTCAACCCAGGGTATCTATATGGCATACTAATGTTGTGCCTTCTTTTACTCTTCTGAGCATGTCCTGCCCTGCTGGTAGTGTGGAATTCTTTCCATCTAGGAGGAGGTTTTCTAAATAAAACTCCTCCACTGCCCCTTCGCTCAGCAATGCAGACTAGATGGTGTCTGGTGGATGGAAGGCCATCTTGAGAGTGTATAACTGCAGAGCTAACACTGAATCATTTATTTAGTTGCACATGCACTCCTACTTCTGTTTCTTTTTGCAGTTCTTTTACACCTGAGCTGTTTTTAGTTTATTGCTGTGTATTCTTGTGTGTTGCTGGAGGACTCGCAGAGTAATGCTTTAATTGTACTAAGTATTTATGACAATAAATTTGAAGTTTCTATGGGACTTCATTTTGCCCTGTGCTAAGCAAGTGCTCTGCTTGTATCTGACAAACTCATGTCACTGCCTGCACAATACTGAGTCAGACGGAAAGTCTATAAATGTGTTTCTTGTTCTTGTTCTTCATCTTGTTCTTCTTGTTCTTTGTCTTCTTGTTCTTGTTTTTCTTGTTCTTGTTCTTCGTCTTATTGTTCTTGTTTCTTCTTCTTGTTCTGGTTGTTGTTGATGTTGTTCTTCTTCTTGTTCTTCATCTTATTGTTCTTCTTCTTCTTCTTTTTGTTCCACTTGTTGTTGTTGTTCTTCTTCTTTTTCTTCTTGTTCTTCGTCTTCTTCTTCTTCTTGTTCTTCTTCTTTTTCTTCTTGTTCTTCGTTTTTTTGTTCTTCATCTTCTTCTTCTTCTTGCTCTTCGTCTTATTGTTCTTGTTGTTCTTCTTCTTCTTGTTCTACTTGTTGTTCTTCTTGTTCTTCATCTTCTTCTTGTTCTTGTTCTTCTCCTCCTCCTCGCTGTAACATCCTTAAACGTCAACACTCTCCTAGCTAAATGTAACCTCCAATTTTAAGTGAATAATGTTTGAAGGGCAAGGGCTGCAGGTTATTTCAGTGTCTTGTACAAAGACACTTGTATTGCAGGCCACCATACTCTCTTGTTATCGCTGGCACAAAATAATGCTCCTGTCACTTCCTTTTTCATTAGATGAAGGGGGCCGCACTTTACCCACTTCCACCACTACAGACGCTGCTTTGCTGTCGAAATTGAAAAGCAGGCTTGGCATTTCTAAATTATTCCAGTGTTAATTAATCTGCATGCACTCTTTCCGAGATGCTTTGCTGTCTCATACAAACTTTATTTCTGCCTTACAACTGTAACTGTTGGTCTTTTTTCTCTGAGAGTAGGAAAATGTGGACAGATTGATAGTAAAATGTAAGGTGTGTGTTGTAATGAAATTGTATGAAAACACCCCGGTGACATGCAGAACGTTTATTTTCTGAAACAGGACATAATCTGAAGAATGCTGCTGGTTACCTCAGTGCTGCAGTGCTGGTTGGATTGTTGAGGGAGAAGCTGGTAAACGGAGTGAATATCATCAATGCATTAACACTGGCTGAAGAAGCTGGAATAGCAGTAGGTGCATTTAATGTGTACAAAAGCATATTGGTTAATACATCCATCCATCCATTTTCCAACCCGCTGAATCCGAACACAGGGTCACGGGGGTCTGCTGGAGCCAATCCCAGCCAACACAGGGCACAAGGCAGGAAACAATCCTGGGCAGGGTGCCAACCCACCGCAGGACACACACACAAACACACCCACACACCAAGCACATACTAGGGCCAATTTAGAATCGCCAATCCACCTAACCTGCATGTCTTTGGACTGTGGGAGGAAACCGGAGCGCCCGGAGGAAACCCACGCAGACACGGGGAGAACATGCAAACTCCACACAGGGAGGACCCGGGAATCGAACCCAGGTCCCAAGATCTCTCAACTGCGAAGCAGCAGCGCTACCCACTGCGCCACCGTGCCGCCCCTGGTTAATACATTCTTAAGAAAAAATATTTTTGGCTTCTATATTCTCAACTAGGGCAGCATGGTGGCACAGTGGTAGCGCTGCTGCCTCGCAGTTAGGAGACCCGGGTTCGCTTCCCGGGTCCTCCCTGCGTGGAGTTTGCATGTTCTCCCCGTGTCTGCGTGGGTTTCCTCCGGGTGCTCCGGTTTCCTCCCACAGTCCAAAGACATGCAGGTTAGGTGGACTGGCGATTCTAAATTGGCCCTAGTGTGTGCTTGGTGTTTGTGTGTGTCCTGTGGTGGGTTGGCACAATGCCCAGGATTGGTCCCTGCCTTGTGCCCTGTGTTGGCTGGGATTGGCTCCAGCAGACCCCCGTGACCCTGTGTTCGGATTCAGCGGGTTAGAAAATGGATGGATGGATGGATGGATATTCTCAACTATTTTTTTTAGCAGAAAAAAGAAACTTTAAAAATCCTGTAGGCTATTTGTATTTGAGAGCATTGAATCTATTTAAGAAGGAGAATAAAAATATACTGTATATATATTTTCTTTAAGGTAGGATTTTATTTAATATATTCATTGTGTTGTGCAGAAAGTAATATTTCTTCTAGTAAATTTCACCAGCATGTGCTGTAAGAATGGGAAGTGGCATATGGATTACTGACATTGTATTATTCTTATGTAATATTCTGGTTTGGATGTCCTTTGTAATTTTTGATCCAAAGGGGAACATCCCAGTCCTGAGTGGACACAACACAATTTATGTTCATATAAATGTCAGCAGAATTTCAAAGAGGTTATTTAGTATTTATGTACGGTAAGATAGCAGCGGCATCATGGGTGTAGCTTAGCATTTCTCTTGCCTCAGAAGTACAGGATTTCTTTGAAATAATAATTAAACCCTTTATGGCCCATGGATTTGCATGGATAAGATAACTCACTGTCCTTTTTAGAAAGCTTTTAAATAATATATCTTACAAATTTAGCTTAAAATGTTAATATCGCCAAATATGTAAGCATGGTCTTACAATCCCGAACAGTGTACTCCAGTAGCTGACAGCATACCTCAAAATGTGGAACTCTGTCGTGGGACTTCAATGTTGTTTTCTTTTTCCACCTTTACATTTTCTTTCCTTCTTAAGGTTTCCAAGAGCCATGTCGACGCCTGTCCGTTTCCGTCTTCTGAAGCCTGCATAGTGGACGTATCTGCAAACGGAGTCTCGTGCAAAATTGTGGGCTCAATCCAAGGAAACATTCCGGTCCTGCTGGGGATAAACGGAAGTGTTTTTAAAAAGCCATTCTCACTTAACGGCAACCTGCTTTTATTTAGAGCCTCGGCCAAGTCCCAGGTTTTGCCTACTATTGCAGGTGAGATTGTTTTTTATTTAATTCTGCAGCAGACATCTTAACCACTACAGTTAATAATATGGATGTGAATTTTGAACACTTAGCTCCATGGCAAACCCTCTTTGGCAGCATACATTATAAACCATTGTACATTTCATGAATATGTCAAGAGTAATTTACATATATAGATTCCTATGTTGTCTCATTACATCTACTTATACTGTACTGTGATGAGAGATAATCTAAAGGAGGCAAACACACCAGGTTACAATTTCAAGGAATAACATGAGCAGCTGGTGGTTCAGCAAATAAGATCATTAATCATTCTGAATGCATTTGCCTTTGCTGTCTCTCATGACACCTGAGAGATTTCCCTGTTGTATCTCAGTCTGTTGTTATTTCACATCAGACTTAAAAAAGAAAAATACACTTTTCATGTCCTAACTAGAGAGAAAAAAATGTTTTCACTACCATCAGAAATGATAGGATTATAGATTTGGGGGTATTGAATCCAAATCTGGTAACAGAATTGCTCTATCAGGTTTACAGGAAAAAAATGTAATGTAGTTTTTAAATTAATTATTTGGTATTGACGAAATATATAAATTACATGTATCATTGTTTTAAATATAATTAGAACAGTCTGGACGAGAACAGGCCATTTAGCCCAACAAAACTTGCCAGTCCTATCCACTTATTTCTTCTAAAATAACATCAAGTCGAGTTTTGAAACTGTCTACCACGCTATTTGGTCATTTATTCCAAGTGCCTATTGTTCTTTATGTTACTAGCTAATACCCATAGCTTTGCTAGCGATCTCTTTTAATAAATTGGCTGATATAAAAACATGGACACGATTTTATTTCAGTTTTTGATTATGTACCAAGTCTGTGCTGTATAATGAAAAGTCACACAAAAAAAGCAAATATGTTGAGCAACATGCTGCAATACTTCTGGGTGTACAACGTTAGATGCAAATCCCCCCCAAAGGTTTCAGAATGAATAGGGAGCAAGGTGAACTCCCACAAAAAGCCGGCCATGAGAAAAACAATCATCCCTCAAATCCACTCCCGCCTCTTTAATAGACTGACTTGCTGCTTTATTGATAGTCATTGGAAAACACACTTTAATTGGAAATCGCAGGTGTTTGAATTGAAAGGGAAAGTCAGATGGTAGATAAGAGGAATACGTGGTGTAAAGACAGTTTCTCCTTGATCAGAGCTGGTAAAGATGTGTGCTTCGATTTCATTTTTTGTGTAAAGCTTTTATTTGTATTTGCTGCACGGTTTAGGAGGATTTAAGTTTATCAAAAGCATAACTGGTCCTCCTATCTTCAAAATAAGTTGTGCGGTGGAACACCTGGAGAATTGAGCGTATGCAAGAACTCCACCTGACAGCGTACAGCCTCTTAAACCTCTGCTACTGAGTCAATAGAATCATATGTCATCTCGTGCGTATTTAGCTTGTCTAAAAGACAGTCATTGATTTCTGTAGCTTTGTCATTTTTAGGCGTTAATATAGCTCATTCCCTTAGCCAAGATGCGGAACGTCACTGACCGGCAACGTGTTATAAAAATATTACTCAGTCTGTTTTAAATAGTTCAATTCACACAAACCAGCAATGCCACGTACCATCACTATAAAGGAACATCAAAGTTTATCTGGAAAAATGTTTTGACGTGTTGATTTATGTCCGGTGCCATGATGTCGTAGTGTGAATTGAAGTTTCGAAACCAGTATGTCTGTTTCTTATGTGATATTGAATTTCAGAAATACTTTGTAAAATTTTGCAAGAGCTTTGAATATTGGCCTGTGTCCTGTTTTTTCAACCACAATGTATAAAGATAATTTTTTGTAAAAATTGCAAAAAATAGTATCAAGCAAAGTAAAACTGACGTATTTCGGCATTACTGAGAAAAACTGACCATTTTTGAGATATAAAATATTATAGTTTCACCCCCTTAGGGTAGGAGTTTTACAAAAATTGAAATTATTATTATTTATTAGTATTATTATCTTACTAGCTGTGTAGGCCCGTGCTGTAAAAAGCCTGGGCTCCTAGAAATTCATCAGAAAAAAAATTGAAATGCAGAGTCTGCGGTTTCATTTTGCGGACAATCTTGCCCCCCTTGTCTATCAGCCACTAAGTGAGTTTCTCTCTCGTTTGTTTCTCCTTGACGGTTTCACTTTGGCAACGGAGTCACTTTCTTTCAGCTTCATGCTGTAGCCTCGTATTCTTTCTTCTTCCGACTCATTAACTTGGGGCCACCTTGCCGGCTCTTTGACCTTCATGCGGTAGCCTCGCACTTCTGGGCCGGACAGACAGACACACACACTTCCACGCGTAGTCTACACTGAGCAATTATCTGGTAAATTATAATAAGGAGACAGGCAAGAAAATAAAGTAATAGATTCTGTAATGGTTTTACAATATCTTTGTATATTGCATGATGTCTCAATCTTTATATTTTAATCCTTTGTACAAATTGTCTTTTATTTTGGTATACAAGAAATCTATATTCTTTTACTATACATTGTTAGTTTTTTGTTTTTTTCTGGAGTATGTACTTTTCATTGTGATCTTCTTATATAATACGCTACCGTGGCTGTCCGTTTGTCTGTCCAGGATGTTACATCACCTGTAGCTCGCAAACTGTTTCACCTATTGACCTGAAATTTGGTACACATACACTATGTGACCTCTGCTGTCCGCTTTCGTGATGATTGACCTCCAAGATTATTCCTCTTTTTATTTTATTTTATTGTACAATCAACTGTTGGTCTGCGGGCAGCAGGGCGGTCATGTGGCTCATGCATACGGGCGCCATTCTCATCCCTACCACCTTCACTGTCACTTCCCCTACCTCTTCATATCTTAAATCATTCTTCAGGCAGATTGAAGACTTAAGTGCCAGCTTAAGTGAAAAATTAAAGAAAACGTACAAAATAATTGCAACACAAACACTGACTTAATCAGTTTTAACGTGAAAAGATGCCAACGAAAGAAAAGAAGAAGCGGGCCGCTAGGGAGGAGAACAGAAGAGCTGCTCAGGAAGCAGCAAGTGCATCAACCTCTGAGCAAATGCATGCTAAACATACAGAGAAAGAGGATGGAAACTAGGAATACTCAAGTCAAGTGGATTTTCTGCACGTTATCGTGTAGTGCGCTGTTACTGGTATGACAATAACCCAATTAATTAATACTCTAACTTGTCTCTGTGTGTTTTCTTCTTTGTAGGTATTTTGTCAGAATCTGGCCTTGACATTGAGTCATATAGTGCCTCTTCAGTTACAGAAGGAGAACAGTGGTGCATGATGGGACTGTCTTCTTTGTTAGACAATCTGGCTGCTGTGAAAGTGCATGTGAAGGAAGCTGCCCAGTTTTCCATTTAAAAATGTCTTTGTCACATTCTGTAGCTGCTGGAAATGTGTCTTTTGTGCTTTAGAACTCTCCTTTTCAGAATTGCAGCTTCTAGAAAAAAAAAATGATAAAAAATAGCTCGGAGTATTAAGTGAGTTATATTCAAATGTGAATAACGGTTAAATAATTCTTAAGTATTAATATAAAAGTGGTTTATAAATGTGAAATGGTTAGAATAATTTTATTGAGATCACTGTTAAATGTACCCTTTTTATGTTAAATGTTAAAAACTGTTCATTTATGTGAAAGAAATGGTTAACTGTTAGTATAATTACCAACTATTATGTTTTTGTCTCCAAATTGTTTGCATTTCATATGGTAATGTACATTTTATTGTGCTGCAGACTTCACTGAAGATACTTGTTGAGTCACTTTTCTGTTGAAAGGGTACAATAAAGTATACCTTTACTGGAAGAAGCTCATTTTAAAGTTATTTAATAAAAAAGAATAACAACATGAATGGAATGGGAGATAAAGCAGGCAATGGGGGTTGTAGCATTACCCAGTTTCAAAAACAAGGAAACAGGCAGTAAAGTTGGATTTTGGACAACGTTAATAGATTATTTGTTGCTTTTTTGTGTAGGATTTTGTCATCACCAAAAAACTTTAAATGTTTTAACAGAGCAAAGGATTCTAGTGTAAGTGATCTACATATAAGAATCGTATTTTAATCCATCCATCCACCTAACCTGCATGTCTTTGGACTGTGGGAGGAAACCGGAGCGCCCAGAGGAAACCCACGCAGACACGGGGAGAACATGCAAACTCCACGCAGGGAGGACCCGGGAAGCGAACCCAGGTTTCCTAACTGCGAGGCAGCAGCGCTACCACTGCGCCACCATGCCGCCCTCGTATTTTAATGTATAAAACAATGCTTGCTCTGTTAAACAGGCTTTATACATTGTGGTCACCAGGGGGAGCTGCAGCTCCCCAAACTTCCAACACAAACAGAGGTGGACACAACTCCATCAAATTTGGAGTTTTATTGTGGGAAACTCTTTACAGTAAGCGCTTCTCACCCCAAAGTAAGCCCACCACTTCCTAAGCACAATCACTGGCTCTTCGGACTCTCTCAGCCTCTGCTCCTCCCAGGAAGCTTAGTCTACCTTCAGCCGACTTTGGCTCCCAGACTGAAGCAAGGCTTCTCCTTTAATCCTAACCCGGGAGTGCTTCCAGTGGTATGACACTGTGGCTCTGTAGCACTTCTGGGTGAGGTTGAAGCTCCATGGAGCAGGCACTCACAAACCATGCAGCTCCCCCTGGCAGATCTCATGGAACCCAACAGGGCTGTCCCCCAGGACTACAATACCCAGCATGCCCTGTGGGTATCCTTGCAGGGATCTCACCCTCGGTTGACTACCACCTACTGTCTTGGAGAAGGCACCAGCTTGAGTAACCTGCCACCCCCTGTCCTTCTATTGGAATGGTGTCCAGGAATCCTTACTGTTCATATGGGCCATCCATCGCAATCTTTATGTTTCAAATAGTTATTAATTTGTACATTAGTTTAAAATTAATTATATCATTTACAATTCATAGTGACCAGGGCAGTATCTTTATATACAGTATAATATGCTACCATGGCTGTCAGTTTGTCTGTCCAGGATTTTAAATCACCTGTAGCTTGCAAACTGTTTGACCTATTGACCTGAAATTTGGTTCACATATACTACGTGACCTCTACTGTCTGCTTTTGGGGTGATGATTGACTTCCAAGGTTATTCCTGTTTTTATTTATATTTTATTGTAGAATCAACTCTCAGCAGCGGCCAACAGGGCGGCTGTGTGGCCCATGCATACAGGCACCATTCTCATTCCCTAACACCTTCACCGTCACTGCCCCTACCTCTTCATATCATAAATCATTCTTGAGGCAGATTGAAGACTTAAGTGTCAGCTTAAGTGATAAATTAAAGAAAATGTACTAAGTAATTGCAACACAAACATTGACTGAATCAGTTTTAATGCGAAAAGATGCCAACGAAAGATGTGAAGAAGCGGGCCACTAGGGTGCAGAAAAGAAGAGCTGCTCAGAAAGCAGCAAGCGCATCAACCTCTGAGCAAACGAATGATAAACATACAGAGAAAGAGGATGAAAACTAGGAATGTCAAGTCAAGCACCGTTACTGGTATAAAATATTTCATAATCCTTGTGTTAAGTGGAATGTCCAGTTAAGTCTGTTTTAACTGTTTTTTGGGTGTGTTGGATAGAGTACACTTAATTGACCTTTGCATGTTATACACATTATATTTTTTTCTTTTTCTGGTCCATGTTCTTTTTATAATACACACTCTCTTTTCACTATTAGCGTAAGTTTGTTATGACTTCTAAATATTTGCATTACAGTTACTAAGCAGATCTGCATTTGCATTCTTGGCTGCAGAGGCCTGGGTTCCATCCCCATGCTTGTCGTTGTCTGTTTAGAGTTTTCACATTTTTACACCCATGGCGATTTTTTATTTTTCATTCTCTGGGCCGTGTCCTTTTTATAATAGACACCCTCTTTTCACTATTAGCAGAAGTTTACAATGGCTTCTAAATCTTTCCGTTCCATTTCCCTAGGGGCAGTCCAGTTTCCTGACAGATCCCAGAGAAATGAGTGTTCGGCTGATAAGCGGCTCTACATTGAGCATTGTGAGTTATTGTGGGTGTGTTTGTGTCAAGGAATGTACCCTTGATGTCAGTGGGACTGAGTCTCCGTAATGCAGGACATCTCTCTCTCTCTCTCTCTCTCTCTCTCTCTCTCTCTCTCTCTATATATATATATATATATATATATATATATATATATATATATATTTAAAATCTAACATCTGTCTGTATGTCTGTCCAGGATTTAAAATCATCTGTAGCTCGCAAACCGTTTGACCTATTGACCTGAAATTTGGTACACATATACTACGTGACATCTTCTATCCGCTATCGGGGTGATGATTTTTATTACTCTTTTTATTTTATTGTAGAATCCACTCCCGGCAGTAGCCAGCAGCCATTCTCATCCCTACCACCTTCGCTGTCACTTCCCCTACCTCTTCATATCTTAAATCATTCTTGAGGCAGATTGAAGACTTAAGTGTCAGCTTAAGTGAGAAATGAGAGAAAACGTACTAAGTAATTGCAACACAAACACTGACTTAATCAGTTTTAATGCGAAAAGATGCCAACGAAAGAAGAGAAGAAGCGGGCCACTAGAGTGGAGAAAAGAAGAGCTGATCAGGAAGCAGCAAGCGCATCAACCTCTGAGCAAATGAATGGCAAACGTACAGAGAAAGAGGATGAAAACTAGGAATACTCACGTCAAGTGAATTGCAGTGCAGCATTACTGGTGTGTATATATATATATATCTACAGTATGAGAGAACTACTTAACAGATTTACATTGGGGTTTTTCCTATAATTTGCTTGAACATTCTGGTTGATTTTGCGACTTCTCTCATCGCGCTAAGTATTCTAGTTGGTTGTGGCACCGATTTATTTGTGCGAATCCGAGAGAGACAGGCTGAGGGCCGAGGGGAGGTTAAGGCAGGACCTCAGGAGTAGGGAGCCGGGCAGGGCCCTCCGCACTAATGCGCCAGCCTCTTTTCCAGTCCCTCTACCTCTTGCCACATGTTGGACTGTACCTTGCCTCTGGTTAGCTAGCGATACTTGTTTGTTCAGCAGACATTATCATCTAGAGATTGTTAAAGAGTAACGTTGGATGTTTTTGAGAGAGAGATCAGAGCTCCGTGTGTTTTAGAGGGTAGCTGCTGATTGCCAGAGATATCACAACCACATACTTTTCTCCCCACGTATTCTCACCCCCAGTAGCAAAACCAAAAATATTGTACATGAAGAGGCCTTCGTATATGAAAGCTATCTAAATTCTTCTAAATGCAAATGACATGTTTTTTAAATATTTTTTTGTTGATTTTTTTACGTTTGTCCTGTTTCACTACTGCGCAGATGAAAACGCAGGGGACAGCTAGTATAAGATAAAAGGTAAATTCAAATGACTACATGAAGTCAACTTTTTAAGTGAGTGTGTTTCAATTCAACATGATCTCTGAATAAGTCACATATTTTATTATTTCAGAAATGACAGAACTTCAGGTGGAAGTTTTATAACAATATAGCAATAAATAGCAGTTTTAAAACAAGACTGTCAAACTGCAGGTGTAGAATTCAAAATGTAAGGCTTTTGTGTTCTTAAGAATTACTTCTGAACGCTTTGAAATCACGTCACTTTTTTGTGGTCTTGTGTCGCCTGGCTCACCGGTACGAGAAAACCCACACATATGACATACCGTTCAACTCGCAACCCCTTTCCAAGTAGCTCGCCAAAGGCTTAATGAATCCTACATAAATTTGAAAACTTGATTAGTCAAATTAACGGTGGGCGATCTTTCCAAAATATCATATCACGATCCACAATCTGAATTGCAATCTATCTTTTCAATGTGACATACACTTAAGAGAATATCCGGACTCAAACTCATCAAGACCTAAGTAACACTTTATTTTAAATATCAAACAAAGTTGAATTCAATTGTTCTCTCATTCGCGAGTTAAGCGGATTTAAGGAACACACCCGAAGCTGGTGAGTGAGTGAGGGAGGCCCCTCCCCTCGACCTGCTGCATGGATCTTGGATTCGCACAAATAAATCGGTACCACAAGCGAACTATGATACATAACGAAATGAGAGAAGTCGCAAAATCAACCGGAATGTTCAAGCAAATTATAGAAAAAACTCAATCTAAATCCGTTAAGTAGTTCTCTCGTGAAAAGCGGACAGACATACAGACAGAGAGACATTGGAGTTTATATGTTATATATTAGTAAACCTTCAAAGTAATGTGCAGTTAAAGTCTCATCAGCATTGCTGGAGCTTAGTAGAGCCAGATAACTATAAGAATCTTCACCAAGCAGCTCTAAAAATGTCTGCTTTGTTTGGGTCTCCATACCTCTGTGAGTCTGACATGAATGTCATGAAATCAAAGTTCAGAACAAGACTGACAGACGAACATTTAAATGACTCCATCAGAGTGAACCTCAGTGGCTCCACTCCACCAGACACCTCAGTGCCAGTCATCTGACAAACTAAAAACACATCACACATGCAACTGGACCTGTGAATAAAGTGACACAGTGACATGTGACAAAATGACAAATGAATAAAGAATATCTGTGTGTTTGGAATTTCATTGTTTTGTTTTGACAGCATTCATGTTTTAATTCAATAGTGTGAGATACACTAGAAAATGCATACAGACATACAAAATGCACTTGCAGGTGAAAATACGGACACAGTGAAGAAAAAAAAACTAAATGTCGAGATTAAAGTCTCGACATTTAAGATTCAACTTTGTTCTCCTAGTTTATTTTGTCATTAAAGTAGAATGTCGTAAATTAAATTTCATCCATCCATTTTCCAACCCACTGAATCCAAACACAGGGTCACGGGGGTCTGCTGGAGCCAATCCCAGCCAACACAGGAACCAATCCTGGGCAGGGTGCCAACCCACCGCAAGACACACACAAGCACACACTAGGGCCAATTTAGAATCACCAATCCACCTAACCTGCATGTGTTTGGACTGTGGGAGGAAACCGGAGCGCCCGGAGGAAACCACGCAGACACGGGGAGAACATGCAAACTCCATGCAGGGAGGACCTGGGAAGCGAACCCGGGTCTCCTAACTGCGAGGCAGCAGCGCTACCACTGTGCCACCGTGCCGCCCATTAAACTTCATCTTAAAATAAATATTTAATTTACTAGATTTTCTCAAACCCCGACATAAGTTATGTAGCACATTAAATGCTTTGTGTTAAATGTTCCCCGACCCACTTTTTAATCACTACGTGCCTCTTAAACTGACTTCCTCTTGCATTGAGGAGGCGCAGGCAGTGATCGCCACACATAATACATTCACTTCATGATATTCCTGCTCTCTCAACATTTAGAATGCTAAGATAAATACTTGATATCATTTTCATGATGAAATGCATTAAAGCAGGTATTAAACATGCACTCTGGTGTATGTTCAGTGTAGATAACTTTACGGCAGGTGTGACGAGGCTCCAAAAAACTGGATGTATGAATGGGTATCGCACAAGTTTAACTGGAATATTGTGTAAATGTTGGGTTTGTGATCTGGTGGTCGAAGACACGAACACAGAATTCAATGGATGTTCTTCTGTGCGTGCTGTTTCTATCTGACGTACCAAAACACCCCACCCCCATGTTCCTATCCTTCCTTTTTCATTCTCCACATAACCAATCACCACACGATAAACGTCTTTTTGAAATTAAAACTAGTTATAAACTTAGACCACGGAGTGTTCAGAACTTTAAAAAATCTTCGTTATACATTTTTAAATATGCCATCCATTCAGGGTTGCGGCCATCCCAGCAAGCATCGTGTGCCAGACAGGAACAAATCCTGAACGTGACGCCAGCTCATTGCATGGTGAATACGAGCACACACATACCCCAGGGTCAATATAGCATAACAAAACCCCACTGCCTACATGACTTTGAAAGGAAAGTGAAGTACGCTGAGTAAACCTAGCAGGAAAACATGCAAACTCAAGGCAGGGTACACCCGGAACCCCCTTACTGCCAGGCAGCAGTGCAACCTCTACGCCACCGTGCCCCCACATGATTAGTACATGCTTTAATGCATTTCATCATGAAAATGATATCAAGTATTTATCTTAGCATTGTAAATGTTCAGGGAGCAGGGATATCATAAAATTAATGTATTCTGTGTGGTGATCGCTGCTTGTGCCTCCTCTTTGTGCAGAGGAAATCAGTTTAAGAAGCACGTAGTGATTAATATGGCTCGGGGAACGCTTAACACAAAGCATTTCATGCGCTACATAATTTATGACAGGGTTTTGGAAGATCTACTAAATTAAATATTCATTTTAAGATGAAGTTTAGTTTACAATGTTCTACTTTAATGACAAACTACCGAGAATAAAGTCAACATGTCGACTTTAATCTCGACATAAATGTTGAGAATAAAGTGGAAATGTCGAGAATAAAGTCAACATGTCGACTTTAATCTCGACATTTAGTTTGTTTTTTCTTCACTGTGTCCGTATTTTTTTTCTCACTGTCGCCTAATACACTTCCGTAAAAATGTGAGTTGTAGACAACCAACATTTTGTAAATGTTCAGGCAAAACGAGCTTATTCAGTTTGTTTGGGTTGAAATAAGCTATGAGAATAAACGTTAGAAAACAGGAGTAGCTCTCGGATATTTTCATTTTGTAAAATTAGCTCTCAGGGGAAAAAAGGTTGGAGACCTCTGCTGTAAGGGCTGGGTTATACTTGACTCTCAGAACGCTTATGCGCACGCATCATGTCTTCCACGTGTTCCCAGCGCTCTTTTGACGCGTTCTCTGAGCATGTCGTCAGAAATTAATGCAACGCGTGCGCGAGTTGCAGTACCAGCAAATATTTGGTTTAATATAAGTTTTGGTACGTGATGTCAGCATCGTTGTTTACTATCAACATTTCCGTAGTGACAAACGTGCATATCAGAACACCTGGCATCAAATTGCCAGCTTTTTAAAAGTGGATGTGGAAACGTGCCAGACAAAATGGTAGCAAATTTGGACAGATATGTCTATGTGAAACGGAACATGTCAGAGAAAAGATATGGATTTGGGTGTTGCAAGGTAATGCTGCGTTACAGAAAGCTGCATTAAAGCTCCAACAGGATCAATGTGCGTGTTTCGACGTTTGACGAATGGTTCAATGTGGTGCAGCAGATCATCAAACTTAAATATATTTATGGTGCTTGTCTTCAACTAATTCTCATATAGGCAATACAAGTGTTGAATATTCAGTCAGTCAGTCAGTCATTGTCCAACCCGCCATTTCCTAACACAGGGTCACGGGGGTCTGCTGAAGCCAGTCCCACAGCCAGCACAAGGTGCAAGGCAGGAGCAAATCCCGGGCAGAGTGCCAGCCCACCGCAGAGTATTGAATATTCCCCATCGTAATTACACAAAACATTTTAAAGGTAGGTGTCCACGCACTATGTCTAACGAAGACCAGGAGCTGTTCATCACCTAGCTTATACAAGTCCTACGGTGAAGTGTGGTGGTGACAGCATCATGATATGGGGGTGCTTCTCAGTGGCAGGAACAGAATTGAGGGAAGGATGAATGCAGCCAAATTCAGATGGGTCCTCAGACTGAGGTGAGGGTTTGCCCTTAAGCAAGACATTGACCAGGACCATACAGTCAATACAACACTGGTGTGGTTTTTGGGACAAGCCTCTGAATGTCCTAGAATGTGGCTCAGACATAAAAACATAATGAAATCAACAAAAGAGAGTTAAACATTTAAATCTGTAACAAAAGCTGAAATATTCCTAAATGTCTTATAAATGTAAAATTCATGCTGCTGTGTTTTTCTGAATGTAGAAAAAGAGAAAAAAATATCAGCTAATTAAATGAGATGAGTGTTATCAGGTGTTGTCACTGGTTATGAATCTGGTTGGAACAAAAATCTGCAGCCACAGGGGGACCCCAGGACCGATTTTGGGAAGCACTGTCTTAGTACTTCTATTTAACCATTTCAGTAGCTCTCTTCATGACGTATAAAACACATGCTTGTATATTTCAATGTGCACTGCAAACCAAAATACTTAACTACCGTATATACTCGAATATAAGCCGAGTTTTTCAGTACCCAAAATGTGCTGAAAAACGTCACCCTCGGTTTATATGCGAGTCAGGTCCCGCTGCCCCCCGGTATACGAACAAGCCAGTTTCCCTTTCGGTTTGTGCGCGCCGATGATTTCCGCAAGTGTTCAGTCTCTCCCTGTGCAGCGAGCGAGAGAGAGAGAGAGAGAGACACACACACACACACACACACACACGCACACACACGCGAGAGAGAGAGAGAGAGAGAGAGAGCGATCAAGATACCATATTGTTTTTGTTGACCCTCTTCTCCACTTACAGAGCTAGTTTACTGTTTTTCTTTGAAATAAATACTCAAAAACATTTAACCTACTGATACCTCAATTAATGTATGGTAATTTTATTGGTATTTATTTTGATTATTGAAACTTACCAGTAGCTGCTGCATGTCCCACCCTAGGCTTATACTCGAGTCAATAAGTTTTTCCAGTTTTTGTTGGTAAAATTAGGTACCTTGGCTTATATTCGGGTCGGCTTATACTCGAGCATATACGGTACTGTTACCTCCAAATTATTCTCTCACATGGGCTTCGGTAAAAGTGTCATGGGTTCTAAGGGTTAAGATGTACTATGCAAGTAACTGAGTGCTTTTCTGTATACAACATTCGCTTATTTTTATTTAAAAAGAGCTCCTTACTCTTGAACATGCTACATATTCCTGCCATAGATCAATTCTTGCTTTTCCTAGTGACTTGGCTTTTGTTGATTGTCATTGCAAAACACCATTTTACAGGAAACTTTTTTCTTTTGAATTCAAACAGGTAATTAGTAGGAATAATGGGAATTGTGGGTATAAATATAATTTCACCCTGTAGCAAATCCTATAAAATGGTAGCTCTGTAATCAGGTACCGTTACAATGACTTGGAGGGTTTAGATCAAAAGCAATATACACTGAATCATGGTTTCCATTAACTTAGCAAATACAGTATTGATGTTTACAGGCTACACACTTATGTGTCCCATGGAATGAACATTTTAAGCACTGTACAGATAAGAACAATTGAAAAGATATAATATGGTAAACTGTATACAGTGTCCACCTCCTCTATGTTCTTACCCCTTTAATGATCTGGTAAGTCAAAACCTCCCCTGCCATATTAATGCATGACATGCAAGGAGGGGGTGGAGATGCAGAAATGTTAAAGGAAAAAATGCATGAAAACAGAGTGTTAAACTTTCCCCAGAGTTCTGCAGACCGCACAAAAGAAAGCAACCATGCCTAGAGTGCCAGGAAGTGGGGCACCACTGGAGACGATGCCCGCAGCACCTGCCTAAAGAGACTCCACACTGGGAACTTACTCACTAGGGGAAGACCGACACAGCTCTGACTGTGTTCCTTTTCCTTAAGTCAAATGTGGGTGTGTTTTACCACCCATACCAAACAGATTATATGCTCTCCATCTGGTAGACTAACCAGTTTTCAATAACTTTTGATTTCACTTGACTTACAGGACTTGGGCACGTGGCCGTCCATGACTGGTCACCTGACTGAACTCCTCGCAGGACTGATTGCCCCACCATATACAACTTAGCTAGGAGAGGCAGTGTAATGCACACGGGTGGACTGACCCACCTGCTGGGATGGAAGGTCACACCTTGCACAGTCAGAAGGACAACATGCTAGAGGGATCAGTGAGATGGATGGGTGTGCTGGTTGAGATCAGTGCTGCTTCCTGCCAATAATGGAATGACAATGGGAGAGTGGTACACAGGGGCAAAGAGTCCCCCATTGGATTAGGTGGTGGTACTCTGCTGGCATACCCCCAGTTTGGGCTCCCGCAGAGATGTACAGGAGCTGAAGGTCAGGAGGACAGCCCTGTTTGGAGCCCTTGGGGCTGACAGGGGGAGGTCTTCCCTACTTAATGGCTGCTCTACCTAATCTGGAAGTGCTTTCGGGTTGCAATTGCATACACTAGGGACAATTTTGGATTGCCAATGCACCTAACCTGCATGTCTTTGGACAGTGGGAGGAAACCGGAGCAACCGGAGGAAACCCATGCAGACACGGGGAGAACATGCAAACTCAACGCAGGGAGGACCTGGGAAGTGAACCCAGGTCTCCTAACTGCAATGCTGTTCCATGCTCAGGTTGAAGATGCGCTGTAGAGGACTCCCCAGCTCCAATGCACAGGTCTTCAGCAGTCGTGGCGATACTCCATCTGGACCCACTGCTTTGCTGGCACAAAGTCTCCTCAGCTCTCTGCTTACCTGGGCTGCTGTAATTGTGGGTGGGCGAGGATGCAGTACTCTGAGGTGACAGTGAGAGTGGGGTAGGGTGGTCAAACCTGTTAAAGAAGTTGTTCATCAGGTTTGCTTTCTCCCTGTCTCTCTTGATGGTGGCACACCGCTTCGAGCTGCAGCCAGTGATGCTCTTCATCCCATCCCACACTTCCTTCATGCTGTTATTCTGCAACTTTTGCTCCAGTTTTCTCCTGTACTGCTCCTTCGTTGCTCTGAGCTGGACTCGGAGTTCCTTCTGCACACACTTGAGCTCATGCTGATCCTCGCTTTTAAAAGCCCTTTTTTCTGGTTCAAAAAGCCCTTGATGTCATTTATAATCCATGGCTTGTTGTTAGCATAGCGTACTGTTCTTACTGGAACTACAATGTCCATACAGAAGTTGATGTAGTCAGTAGTGCAATCAACAATGTTCTCACTATGTGACCCCTGCAGGATATCCCAGTCCGTAGTTTCATTGCAGTCTCTCAGAGCCTGCTCTACCTCAGGGGACCACTTCCTGAATGAGCGTGTGGTTGTAGGTAGCTCCCTCACTCTTGGTTTGTAGTGAGGCTGAAGCAGAACCAGATTATGATCTGCTTTCCCAAGCGCAGGCAGCAGGGTGGCGCTGTATGCGTCCTTAGCGTTTGCATACAGTAGGTCAATAATCCTATTTCCCCGGGTGTTACAATCCACATACAGGGAGAAAGCAGGTAATGTTTTGTCCAGCGTCACATGGTTAAAGTCTCCAGAGATTAGCACAAGCACCTTGGGTGCTGTGTTTGTAGTTTAGCAACAGTGGAATTGATGATGTCACCCGCTATCTCCACGTCCGCGCGAGGAGGGATGTAAACAATAACCACAATGACGTGTCCAAACTCTCTGGGCAAGTAATAGGGACGCAGACTTACGGCCAACAGTTCGATGTCCCTGCAGCAAGTGGAGATTTTGATGTTTACATGTCCATGGTTGCACCACCTTGTGTTCACATAGAGAGCGAGTCCTCCTCCTTTCTGCTTCCCACAGGTATTTGCATCTCTTTCCACTCTAACTGTGCTAAACCTGGGTAGCTCCACGTTAGCATCTGGGATGCTAGTTGTTAGCCATGTTTCACAAAAACACAACAAACTGCATTCTCTGTAGTTCCTGACATTTTTCACCAGCGTAGCCAGTTCATCAGTCTTATTTGGTAGTGAGTTCACATTTCCCAGGATCACAGAAGGAACCAAAGGCTTGTATCGGCACTTCCTCGCTAGCCGCTTAGCCTTTAGCTTAGCGCCAGCTCTGCTGCCACGATATGGCATTCTAATCCTCGTCAGGTAAATAGGGAACCACACCAGCACGGGCCTTTGTTCAAAGCGCTAGAAGTTGACTACCTGAATAGATGAGTCTCTGCGTGTAAAAATCTATGTCCAAGTAGTAAGGGCCTTTGTTCAAAGCGCTAGAAGTTGACTACCTGAATAAATGAGTCTCTGCGTGTAAAAATCTATGTCCAAGTAGTAAGGGCCTTTGTTCAAAGCGCTAGAAGTTGACTACCTGAATAAATGAGTCTCTGCGTGTAAAAATCTATGTCCAAGTAGTAAGGGCCTTTGTTCAAAGCGCTAGAAGTTGACTACCTGAATAGATGAGTCTCTGCGTGTAAAAATCTATGTCCAAGTAGTAAAAGTGTCCAGGAAACGAGTCCACATAAAAGAAAGTGGCTCCAGCAGACCCCCGTGACCCTGTGTTCAGATTCAGCGGGTTGGAAAATGGATGGATGATAGGAGTAATCAGAGAAATAGAAAAAAAGGTAGAAAGATAAAAAAGATAAAGTCCTACACGGAGTTGCTGGAAAGGCTGCCACTCACAGTGGTGCCTAACTAACTAAATTGAGTATTGAGTGCGTACATGGGCATACTATTCAGTAGGTCAACATTTCTGCATTAAAAATCTTTTTTTTTTTTTTATTGGTCTGGAAGGTCTACAGGACGGTAGTGAGACCAGCTATGTTATATGGGCTGGAGACGGTGGCACTGACCAGAAAGCAGGAGACAGAGTTGGAGGTGGCAGAGTTAAAAATGCTAAGATTTGCACTGGGTGTGACGAGGATGGATAGGATTAGGAACGAGAGGGTCAGCTCAGGTTGGACGGTTGGAAGGCAAAGTCAGAGAGGCGAGATTGTGTTGGTTTGGTCATGTGCAGAGGAGAGATGCTGGGTATATTGGGAGATGGATGTTAAGGATAGAGCTGCCAGGTAAGAGGAAAAGAGGAAGGCCTATCACTGAAAAAAGTATAGCATTGAGGTTTTTCATTCAACGTAAATTTTCTCTTTCAAGCAATTTAAGATTAGTCATTTAGTGTTGTAGCTTGAAATATTTGGTTTCAGATCTCAATCAAAGTCAAAAAATTTGTTTGTACCAAAGTAAGTTATGGTGGAGGGAATAAACATAAAATCCTATTTCAGTTAACCTAATATTTTAGATTGTTCGTGTGCTGTGTGAGAGGGGCAGTTTGTATATTTTTCCGGTAGAACTTTCCAGCGTGCTGGCTTTCCAACTGCCAAAAAAGAACACTTTCCCGAGTGGAGTGGACGTGGCTATACAGGTCTGGTCATTTTCAACAGCAGATTTTTATAACGGTTGGTAAATTTCTGTTTCTCAAGTATAAGAACTCATAATAAAACATACTTTCAAGAAAGCTGTAGAAATGTTTAATACTTTTTTGTTGTATATTTACGATTTACACTACAAAATGCTTATGTATTTGCACTAGATTTTTAAATAAATGTAAAAAGTACAGCATTGGAATGTGTTATGTTCATAATATTTCTAATAGCATAAAAACAGGTTACGACCAATAAACCATTTTAAATTGCAACAACTTAAAAAATAGATTTACTTCTGTATAAAACAAGTGAATTACACCCAATTGCTCTAAATGATTTGCCTCAACTTAAAAATTGTGGGTTCAATAAGATAAAAAGAATTATATTGGTTCAGATTGTAAATATGAAGTGTGAATCATTACCTTAATTATTTTAAGTTGAATGGAGGTTATACTTTTTTCAGTGTAAGAGAAGGTTAATGGATATGGTTGAGAGAGGACATGCAGGTGATGGGTGTGACAGAACAAGATGCAGAGGACAGAAAGATATGGAAGAAGATGATCTGCTGTGGCAACACCTAAAGGGAGCAGCCAAAAGAAGAACAACAATTGGTCTTATGTAATATTCTAATTTTCTGAGATACTGAATTTTGAGTTTTCATTACCTGTAAGCGATAATCAGCAAAATGAAAAGAAATAAACGCTTGAAATATATCAGTCTGTGTGTAATGAATCTAAATACAGTATGAGTTTCACTTTTTGAATTGAATTACTGAAATAAATAAACATTTCAATGATATTCTAATTTATTGAGATGCACCTGTATAAATATAAATATAATCGTTTTGACTAACTCTGGCACGTTTATTAAACGAAAGGGCATATCGGGTTTGACAAAATACAGAGCCATTACGACAAATAAAAATAGAAATGAGACACCAACCTTTCCTTTTTTAGCAACACGGGGAGACGTAGACTGAGAAAAAGAAAACAACGAGAGAGGATAAAGAGGTCATCGGAAATGTGACCGGTTCGCTCCTCTCCACTTGATGTAATTGACAAATTTAGCCCGTGTGTACATGTCGCCATTCTGACTACACGCACGACTCCCAAGCTAATTGTTGGAACTTGTTGGTTAAGTGACATATAACTCCTGGTTGTCTTGGAGTTAAATACTTACGCTTCGCACAGTTATTTCGTTTCCTTTTATTTTAACGCCAACACAAGGCATATGTTCCTCATCGGGCAGAGTGGCTCGAGTGGTGCGGCTCCGAATAGACAGAAGCGGCTCGCGTCTACAAGGAAGCGCGCACTCCTGTGAGGGAGAGAGAGAGAGCGGGAAGAGCAAGTGAGCGAGCGAGCGAGCGAGCGAGCGAGCGGGGTGACAGCTGATCCGCGCTGAGCCCATACCAAAATAGGACTGCACTCCTCCAGCCCTCGCATGCTGCCGATTAAATGCTCTCCATCTGGCAGCCTCACCAACATTCAACATACCCGTGACGGCTTTAGTATTGGAAGAAGAAGCATGTCATATTGTGCGTCGCATCGTTTTTCAATCGAATTTTAAAGCATCCTCTTCAATGGCAGGTAGGAACGCCGCTGGCTCTTTGCAACTGACCAACTGGCATGCGAACAGTAAAACGGAGGAGCGACAGGCTTTGTTCGGCGTATGTGAGGAACAAGGGTTGACAGAAAGCAAACGTTTAAAAACCGTGCAGTTCTTATTGCTGAAGGGAAACAATGTGTGCAGGTGTAAAGAATGAACGTTTTATTGGGTTACTGTGTCAAGAATGCACGTAAACACAGAGGCACTCGCGCATATGGGGGTGGGGGGTTATTTATAAGTGGCATACATCTATGAAATGGCCTTTCTGCTTGGCATTGCTCCACTCCTGCTTTGTAATATTTTTATGTTATTTTATATTACATAACTTTCTCAGAAACACTTAATCAAATTCAGCGTTGCGGGGGTCTGGGGTCTATCCTGGCAGCATTGGATTTAAATGGAAATTTGTAGCTATATTATCACATTTACTTCATTTTGTCTCCTGTAGAATAACTTCAATTTGTCAAATAGGCACAGTAGTATAATTCAGTCACATGACTTTCATTTTTGTTAATTATAGAGATGGAGACTTTAAATTTGAATATATTTTATTCCTCATCAATTTAAAAAAATGTCTTACGTTTTGTCATATGCATATAAGCTGAATTTGACAAAGAATAGGCGCAATAGTATAATTCAGTCACATGACTTTCATTATTGTTATTGCTAATTATAGTAATGGGGACTTTTATTTTTAATGTTTTTTATTCCACACTAATGTAAAAAAAGATGTTTGATTCAAGCAACACAAGACAAAGGCAACAGTGGAAAATATCCCTAAAAAGCAAAATGATACACAAGTTGCATATTTACACTGCATATTTTTTGTGTACCATATTCTTTTCCATATTTTTCAGTGTTTTTGTTGAACTAATAGAAACTACATTTACTTTTTTTGTTTATTTTCACAAATCATTTTAAAAATGGAAGCGCAGAGGTAATAATGAAAACTAGGGTTCACATCCAGGTTGCTCCCTGAGTGAAGTTTGCATGTTTTCCTCGTCTTTGTGTGGGTTTCCTCTTAGAGTTCAAAGATATGCAGGTTAGGTGGATTGGCAGTGCTAAATTGGCACTAGTGTGTGTGCTCACCCTGAGATCAACTGGTGCCATGTCTGGGGATTTTTCTTGTCTTGCACCTGATGCTTACTGGGATTGGCTCCAGCTTCCCCTCATGACTCTGCTCCATTCTTGTGAACGAGTAATGGTAATGGTAAAAGGTGAGCGTATTCTAATTGAAACTAAAATATGTTATCCAAACACTGAAGTACTGACTGTATTCATCCACATTACTGCCTAGGGAGTTAAGTTACATCATCCTGGCTAACGTTTATTAACTCAGAAATAGAACTGATTTACTCTGTTACCAATTACTCTAATGCAGTGTTTCTCAAACTCGGTCCTGGGGACCCCCTGTGGCTACAGGTTTTTGTTCCAACCAGATTCCTAATCAGTGACAACACCTGATAGCACTGAGCTCATTTAATTAGCTGGTATTTTTTTTTCTTTTGTTTGACATTCAGAAAAGCATAGCAGCATGATTTTTACATTTATAAGACATTTATAAATTTTCTTCTTTTGCTATAGATTTAAAAGCTTAACTTTCTTTTGTTGATTTCATTATACTTTGCCCTTTCTCTGTGCAGTTTTTCCCCCTTCGTTGTATCTTAATAATGACAACTTAAAACGAGCAGACCAGACACGCAGACAAACAACACACTGAATAACCAAAGGCTGCAACTACTTTAGCGTCAGACCCACTAATTAGTAAATAACGGATTAATTAAACAATTAGAACACCTTGAAAAGTAGAATGAAAATCAAGATGAAAATACTGTTAAATAGAAAAAAAAAATACATTATTCCTATATAACCACTTGGTACATTTTAATATATATATATATATATTTTTTTTTAGCAAACTTAGTTTTCTAATTAATATATTATTCCCTAAACACAGAACTTGGGAAATATCAGTTCACTTAATTAGCCCAGGAGTTCAATTAAAAACAGAAGCTGGTTGGAACAAAAACCTGCATCCACAAGGACCCAGGACCGACGTTGAGAACCCCTGCTCTAATGAATGATTCATTTTGACCCTAGAATGCCAGTGACTTCAACCAGGTAAACATTGGAACGAACCATCTTCTATTAGTGGGTCACATTTGCAGACAAAACAAGCTGGCCCTGACCTATTCAAATGTGAATGCCTTAAATTTGTGGCACAAGTGTGCAGGTCTCACCATCTTTCTGCCACCTACAAGCGTATTATTGACAGCAGCAGCTCTCTTGTTATCCAAGCCAGACATTCTTATGGCTTTGGTTTTCTTTTATTTTTTTCAATGATTTATAATTTTCTTGAGCATTTCACTACAATTTGCACGGTGTGTATAATTGTATGTGACAGATAAATGTTGTGTTGATTTGTTGGACCTTTCAAAGCTTCCTTTCACTTCTCACAAATATGAACTGCTCAGTTTTGTCACTATAGCAGCTAAATTACTTCTTGTGTCTCGTTGGAAATCTACTGAGGTTCTTTCATTTGATGACTGGCGATATTCATTTTTTAATCTAATTCATTTGGAACTGTCTACCTCTTGGATTAACAAAACATCCTTGGAATCCATTGAGAAGTAGATTTTTTTACATTTGATTTTGATAAGAGGGTTTGGAAGATGAATGGATGAATTTCAAAAGCTATCTGTCTACAGCAGGGGTGTCGAACTCCGGGCCTCGAGGGCCGCAGTGGCTGCTGGTTTTCATTCTAACCCTTTTCTTAATCAGTGACCATTTATCACTACGAATTAACTCCTTTTCCCTTTATCTTAATATCCTTGTTTTTAAGGATTCAGTCCTCTGAAATGATTCCTTTCTTCAGTAAATGACAGCCAAACTGAGACGACAGATGACCAGCTACACTGGGGCTTCAAATTTTAAACAATTTCACTCCAACCAGTTTCTTAATGAGAAGCTAATTCTTCATGTTAATTAAGCCCGTTATTTAATTCCATGGCTTGTTGCTGCTCTCATTCTGCTACAGCAGATATTTCCAAAGCTGTTGATTTTTCTGTTTTTTTTTCTAAGAACACCACCTAAATGTTTTGGTGACCTGAAAGATCAACCTTACTGAGACCTTCACCTTTCTTTATTTTCAGATATTGTGTGATGGGCACAGATGAGCTGGTCATTTGGCTGCTTGTTTTGTGTCTCATTATTGTTTGGCTGCTAATTAAGGAATAAAAATTAAATGAAGGCACCTGAGTCAAGTTAACTAAAACTAAGGCACAAGAAGTTAATTAGCAGCAAAAACTTGTCACTAATTAAGAAGATGGTTAGAAAGCATGAAAACATGCAGCCACTGCAGCCCTCACGGACCAGATTTTGACACCCATGGTCTACAGCAGGGGTCGCCAGCTCCGGTTCTGGAGGTCCAAGTGTTTCCTAGTTATACTAAAAGATCTTTCTTCTTTCCATGTCATCCGGTTTAGTATAACCAAACAGAAAAAGTTACTACCTTGTTATTGTTTTGATATCAGGGTTAATGCTACCTCTTGATCTAGTGTTTATGATTCAAATTCCATCCTCAGTCTTTGCATGGAGCCAGGGTGTCAAACTCAGATCCTGGAAGGTCTCAAAGGCTGCAAGTTTTAATTCCAGCCATTTTATTAATTACTACGCAATTAATATTATAATGAAACATACTTCTTTTCCCTTAATTTTAATTGGCTTGCTTTTTAAGGCTCAAAACCCCATAATTGTTTTGCTCCTTAATCAGCAATCAAATAATAATGATATGCAAAGCGAATGAACACAACAAGCTGACCTGATCTGATTTGCATCTGTGTGCACATCAGGTGAAAGTCTAAGGCAGGGGTGTCGAACTCCGGGCCTGGAGGGCCTCAGTGGCTACAAGTTTTCATTCTAACCCTTTTCCTAATCAGTGAGTAGTTTTCACTGCTAATTAACTCATTTTCCCTTCATTTCAATAGTCCTGTTTTTAAGGATTCAGTCCTCTGAATTGATTTGTTTCTTCATTAAATGGCAGACAAACAGAAATGAGATGTGAAACGAGCCAACAGATGACCAGCTAAACTGGGATTTCAAACGCCAACCAATTTCACTCCAAACACTCTCTTAATGAGAAGCTGATTCTTGCTGTTAATTAAGCTCGTTATTTAATTCAATGGCTTGTTGCTGCTGTCATTCTGCCACAGCAGACATTTCCAAATTTGTTGATTTTTCTGTTTTTTCTAAGAACACCGTCAACATGTTTTGATGATCTGAGAGATCAACCTTACTGAGAAGTTCACCTTTCTTTATTTTCAGATATTGAGTGATGGGCACAGGTGGGCTGGTCATATGGTGGCTTGTTTGTCTCATTATTGTTTGGCTACTAATTAAGGAAAAAGAGACAACTAAGGGGCCTGAGTCAAGTTAATTAAAACTAAAGCAAAAGAAGTTAATTAGCAGTAAAAACGGCTCACTAATGAAGAAGATGGTTAGAATGAAAACATGCAGCCACTGTGGCCCTTTATGACCGGAGTTCGACACCTGTGCTCTAAGGAAGATCAATCTGGTTTGGTCTACAAAACATTTGGACAGTGCCCTCCGAAAAAAGAATATCGACAATTTCGAAAACGTGTGGTGTGGCAGAATATGAGCACCAAAGCCATGGAGTTAAATAACTTGTTTCACTAACAACAAGAATTGGTTATTGGTTTCTAATTAAGATTTTGGTTGGATTTTGAGGTCCCTGCCTTAACTGGTTATATGTTTGCTTGCTTTGCATCTTATGTTGTTCAGCTAATAATTAATAAAAAAAGAAATAAGAAGTCTGAGTCTTAACAAGCAAATTAAATAAATTAACCAAAAGAAGTCTGTTCAAAAAAGCCAAAAGGTTAGGTATAAAAGTTGTTTATATAAATTTTTAACTAGAGTGACCCACAATGATCTAGTTACAAAAAGAATCAAGGACAAATAGGCATGCAGAGTAATGTACATAAACAATATTTGATTACAACCATGAATAGTGTGACTACCACATCCCACCACTGCCTGTCTACTGCAGTGATTTAACTTCTTACTGTCAGTGTTAATCACTACGAGCCTCCAATCTTTGGAATTTTGTCCAAATTAAGTCACATTGATATAGCTGAAATGTCATGAAGAGTCATTAGATAGATGGAGGAGGCCTGAGAGTGGAAGAAGGCAAAATACCAGGAGCTGGTTGAGGGCTGTCGGTGGATGAGGGTGGAGAACAAGGTGCTTGGCTGTAGATGTGAGTTGCAGGGGATCCGCAGAGCAATCCTTGTGGAAGGCCTACAGAACACTTGGCATCATCAGGGCAACAGCCATCAGGAATAACATGGAGGCGGCAGAAAAAGCTTCCCGATGGCTCTGGCTTAAGAGATGACAACCGTGAGGCTGTAGTAAGTCACTTGGACACATGTTAAGGTCTGATCAACCTCAGTTGGGTCACCTGGAAGAGGGTGTATGATAGTTCGAAAGACCCGAAACACCCAGTGACACCAGGTTGTATCATTGACGATGTGACCAAGCACATGTATCAAATGATGTATCATGTAACAAACAAGAGACTTAGCTGTGTTCCTTCTACACTAACTACTAGTCTGGTGATGTCCTCCCTTACTTACACCATTAATAGCTGCTTATTTTGTGAAGTTAAATCAACATTAAAACATTAAAAGCCAAGCTCAGTAAGATTTTTGTTTCTAAAGTTAGAGTGTGTTTGTGTTTTTGTGAATGTTAGGGTATACATGCCTCCATCAAAATACTGAGGCATATGAATTCAATAGACTTTGCATTATTTAATCAATACAAATAACATAAATAATACTAAATCTTGCTGTCTTACAGTTATATCAGTTAAGGAACAGGATTTCTACACTTACAACTTTTCTGATGTGGGCCACCCAGCTGAATTCCTGGATTCCTTCAAAGAGTTTTATGTCAAAGGTTTATTCACAGACATCAGCCTGCAATGTTCGTCAGGAGAAATATTTCACTGTCACAAAGCTGCTTTGTCTGCATGCAGCACATACTTCAAGGTGATGTTTACTGCTGACATGAAGGAACGATCTAACAATGTGATTAAGCTTTCTAGTATTGACCGTGAAATACTAACTGCTCTTGTAAATTATGTGTATTCATCTCAAGTGGCCATCACTGTGAAAAATGTCCAGAGCCTCCTAGAGGCAGCCAATCTTCTTCAGTTTTTGACTGTGAAGAATGCCTGTGAAGAATTTCTAGTTAGGCACCTTGATGTGGACAACTGTCTTGGGATGCATTCTTTTGCTGAGTTTCACATCTGTCCTATATTAGAGAAAGAAGCCAGGAGAATGATATTGTGTAGATTTGAGGAGGTGTCGAGGCAAGATGAATTTCTAGAAATTGATTCAGAGAAGTTAGTTTTTATTATGTCCAGGGAAAACCATAACATCTGCAAACAGGAGATTCTTCTGGAGTCCATTGTGAAGTGGATCTCCCATGATGTGACAGCACGGTTGAATCACTTGCAGACTCTTCTTCACTGCATTGAACTCGAAATGGATGAAATGTATTTGAGGACCACATTTGAAGTTCAGAAAAGACATCTGAGTGGCAAAAACATCCACTCCTTTATCTGCAGGGGTTTAAAAAACAAGTTGCAGAAGGACACATTAAGTACAAAAAAGATTACTTCTACCATGCACGTTATTGGAGGTTACTATTGGCACCCATTATCCGAAGTACATATTTGGGATCCTGTCATTAATATTTGGGTCCAAGGAAGGGATATGCCTGATCATACTCGGGAGAGCTACAGTGTTTCACTTTTGGGGCCAAATATTTTTGTGACTGGTGGTTACAGGACAGACAACATTGAAGCACTTGACACAGTATGGATCTATAATGTGGACACGGATGAGTGGATAGAAGGATGTCCTATGATAAGTGCTCGATACTATCACTGCACAGTCACTCTGCATGGGTGTGTGTTTGCCATTGGTGGATATAGAGGAGGCGCTCCTGCAAAAGAAGTAGAATTTTATGACCCATTGTTGAAGAAATGGAGCTCCTTGGCAAATATGGTACAAGGTACTTAATGTTATTACATACTCCTTGCAATGTAATGCTGGCTTAGATAGATAAATAAAGTCAGGTAGTTATGTTGTAACCACTGTTATTCCTTCTGTTATCGTAAAACATCTCAAGCACCTGAAGCTTTGAATACAGTCTAGTAAATACAAGTTCACGTTTGGTTCATTATCCTGACTTTCAGCCTAACACAAGTAACAGCTAAGCAGATGTCCTATTCATTATGTTAGGTGATGAATTATGAACATTCAACATAGGAAACAAAGGACCAATGCGAAAGAAGCTCTTAACTTAGAAATGTTCATCTTTATTGCAGTAGGAGGTATGATAACTCCAGAGGGTTGTTCTGCTTTGCTTTTTCTTGGTGTCACAAATGGCAGGGATTAGACATACACATTGAAGTTTCTCTTTATAACACTGTTAATCTCCTCTTCACTCCACTGGTTCTACCACCAAACACATCCCACCAACTTTTTGTGTAATGATGCACAATGTCCATGCACTACCAGTGGGGTGTAGTGGTTAAGGATTTTGACTTCCAACCCTGAGGCTGTGGGTTCAAATCCTGCTACTGACAGTGTGTGATCAAGAGCAAGTCAATTGACCTGCCTGTGCTCCAAGTAGAAAAGTCTCAAAAAAAAGATAGTAAAGATCGCATTAGCACTAAGAAACCGAAATTATTGCTCAGTGAAATAACGGAACAGCGAAAAAAGATTGAATATATTGTTCAGATTTAAACTTTAAGTCGGAGACTTGTAGATCGTCTAATTTGTGTTGCTATTAGGGAAAAAAAAGTAGTGTTTCTTCCCAATGAAGAGGCGTATTCGCGAGAATTAAAAGATTTGTTGTTTGGTGAAAGTGAAATCCCGCGAGAGAAATCATTTCTCATTTGTGTCGGATACATTTCTTGTTGAGAGAAAGAAATGATATTCCCTCACAGGCAGTTATACGTTGCGTTGTCACGATGTAATTCTAAATGCAAAATCAAAATTCAATGCGATATTGATGAAAAGGTAAAAGCGAAAAGAGATTGAATATATGGACATAGGTGCGCCGTGCAAGATGCAGATCACGCAGCACGGCAACAGCAGCAGCAAGCCAGCAGCTGATCGAGCAAAGCAGAGGTAAAAAAAAACTATTTGTTTCCCATCGTATCACCGTTTAAGAAGGGGTTTTGGAGGAGCGACTGCATCTCCTTGGGGTGCGTTCAGCCCCCCACTTCACAACACGAGTGGCAGAGACGTGAAGTGGCTGGCGAAGGCCTTTGGCTTCGGAGATGGAGAGCGAAGCGAGCAGGGGGCAAAGCCCCTTAGTTTTTCTTTAAAACTAAGATGTTATTAAAACTTGCCACAAGCTAAGACTATTTCAACTAACAGAAAATATCAGCATATCAGTATCACAAAAAGATGAATTAGGTTTATCACTTTGGAAGTTGGCAAACCCTGAAAGATATTTGTAACCTGTCTTAAAGTGTGCTGTTTGCATTACCTTTAGTAAATACCCTTAAACCATATACTGAAGGTGAGGAGAGGCAGCCTCAGGTCTTTCACACCCCTACAGCTTGTCAGATGACAGGCAGGCAGTGACCACTATGCTGGTGGCTGTGGGCAGGTGTAGTCTAGAAGCAGGAGTCACCGTCTGCCTATGATTGAGTTAAATTTTCACAATATGTTATCTTTTACATATGGCAATATGTACCATACATCTTTTGAAGCAGTTAGCAGAAAGTCTATGATTTAAATGCAGCAATCCTTGACCATATCCTATATAGCACATCAGGCAAAAGAAAAGAAAGGACAAATAAATGTCTTGCTTGCTACATCTTATATACTGTAAATTCAGCAATGTAAGGATTTAATAAGAAACATCCATCATTAAGGAGTGTAACTGCAAATCATCTTTAGTCAGGTAACATGGAGCTAACAAAAAGAAGACAGGGAACATTGGAAATAACATGGGCAGGGCCTGCATTTCAGAAGTCCTAGCAATAACTTTAATTAATTGCTATGTCTAAAGATAAATGCTTCAGATGACTTGAGGGAGATACTTTTCAATAAGAAAATAAAAAGGAAATTGAATAATAACATACTCATCTATCTGCTGATTTTTGTTTTTAATTTGCTTAGTCTGAAAATTCTATCTCTATGTGACCACAGCAACAGCTGGAAGGAAAGGACAAACTCTGAAATCACCATCATACAGTCTAGCAATTTAGAGACACCCATCAACTTAGCAACACTGGAATTATAGATGAAAACTGTAGCATCCGCAGACCACTTGGGTGAAAAAACATCTTTACAAAGGGAGCATTTAAACTCTATTAGGGAAAAAAAAGTAGTGTTTCTTCCCAATGAAGAGGCGTATTCGCGAGAATTAAAAGATTTGTTGTTTGGTGAAAGTGAAATCCCGCGAGAGAAATCATTTCTCATTTGTGTCGGACACATTTCTTGTTGAGAGAAAGAAACGATATTCCCTCACAGGCAGTTATACGTTGCATTGTCACGATGTAATTCCAAATGCAAAATCAAAATTCAATGCGATATTGATGAAAAGGTAAAAGCGAAAAGAGATTGAATATATAGACATAGGTGCGCCGTGCAAGATGCAGATCACGCAGCACGGCAACAGCAGCAGCAAGCCAGCAGCTGATCGAGCAAAGCAGAGGTCAATAAAAAAATAAAAAGGAAATTGAATAATAACATACTCATCTATCTGCTGATTTTTGTTTTTAATTTGCTTAGTCTGAAAATTTTATCTCTATGTGACCACAGCAACAGCTGGAAGGAAAGGACAAACTCTGAAATCACCATCATACAGTCTAGCAATTTAGAGACACCCATCAACTTAGCAACACTGGAATTATAGATGAAAACCGTAGCATCCGCAGACCACTTGGGTGAAAAAACATCTTTACAAAGGGAGCATTTAAACTCTGAGATATTACCATGAAGCAGTAGTGCTTCTTGTCACATCATATCCGAAAAACACAACTGCAGTGCAGTTAAAAAGTTTTTCAAGAGAACAAGTTATATTTAAATGGATATTTATGACACATATAATAATTACATATTACCATCAATCTTCCTATATAATACACTACCGTGGCTGTTCATTTGTCTGTCCAGAATTTTAAATCACCTGTAGCTCACAAACCGTTTGACCTATTGACCTGAAATTTGGTACACATATACTATGTGATCTCTACTATACGCTTTTAGGGTAATGATTGACCTCCAAGGTCAAAGGTCAAATGACCTGTAGCCTGAAATTTAGTACACATGAAAAAGTTTGGGAACCCCTCTTAATTCTTTGGATTTTTGTTTATCATTGGTTGAGCTTTCAAAGTAGCAAGTAGCAAGTTGCAAGTAATCAGTATTGAGCAGTTACATGCATTCATATCAGCAAAAATACCCACATTTTTGCACAGCCAGTTTTTCACATTTGATTTAATTTCATACAACTAAATACTACACTAAAAATCTTTGTTCAGAAAGCACCCCAGTACTCAGATGTGCCTATGAAATGAAAGACATACCACTGTTATCTTTTTTGTTGAAAGTAGAGTCAATTATTATGCAGGCTGAGAGGGGTTCCCAAACTTTTTCATATGACTGTATATTACGCTGAAACTCTGCACTACAGTTTTATATTAAAACCAAAGAGTTTTGGAATTATTACTCTTTTTATTTTTATTTTATTGTAGAATCAACTCTCGACAGCGGGCAGAGACAGAAAATAACGCCATCCAGCGATGACAAAGAGACGCTGATCGCGTGAGAATAGCTACAACGCTCTCAGTCAAGTGTATTCACTGCACGTTATCGTGCAGCGCACCGTTACTGGTTTTTACATATTACATGTGTATTATATTATATATTACATATACTATCAATATAATTACATGGATATTTATAACACATACTGTATAATAAATACAAAGGATTTGTACCTAATCAAACAATATATATTTGTTTACATACTTAACCATTCTAAATCGTCCAAGTACTGTATATAGCTCATTTGTTCTTTTTTATTTGTCCAGTTGTAAAATGAAAACTTTTTAACACTGTAAAATATTTTAAATGTATTCTACTTAATAATAATTAACATAATATTAACATTAACATTAAGTTAACTATATTATTTTCTCTTACTATTTAGGTGTTGGAAATGCCACTGCCTGTGTGTTGCAGGATGTCATTTATGTTACAGGCGGCCACTATGGTTATCGGGGAAGCTGTACTTATGACAAAATTCAAAGCTACAGATTAGATCTGAATGAATGGAGTGTAGTGACTTTGAGTCCGCATCCAGGTAGGTGTGATTTTTTTATTATTGTTTTATTTCAAGATTCTTCATTCCATTCTTAGTCTTCTAATATTCTTTTGTAATTTTAAATACAGTATTTTACTGTATTTACTGCTTTTAGACCAAAAACAACTGTTTTCAGCCTTTCCAGGATGGCTTCTAAATGTAAATTAATTTACAACAAAGATGATCACAGTGGCCAAAGAGCTGATTACAAATAAGAAAAAACTAGCCACATTACTTGTCAAAGACAATATATTTAAAAGAATTTTTCTATGCATTGCCCTATGTGCACAATTCAGTGCCATTCCTTGATATTCTCATGTGTCTGAACATTTCGTGACCGGTGCTCCCTCTCTTGAGCATGTACAGTAAAGCCTACTTCTTAGACTTTGTGCCTTGCAAACCTCCATTTCTGCTTTTATAATTCTTTGAAGGCGACTCTCAGTTTGCCTCCTAAGCCTTCACCCCTTCTTGTGTGCCTTACATTCACAATCCCTCTTTCTATCACTTCACCAATGCCAAACTGACCAGTCACAATCAACGTAGACCTCAGCATTAACATTTGCAAGGCACCGTGCATATGCCTCAGTTTTATGCCATTTGGTATGGGATTGGTAAAAACAGTGTAAATGTTTGTGTTTCTACATGTACTGGAAGGACAGAGACATAGCAACTGGATGGACATACAGACAGACACACAGACACATATCATTTTATTAAGGTGGATACCTGACCAGGGAGTTCTTATATCCAGGTACAGTACTGGCAAACTTACAATGGAAACATTTGACCTCCTCTCTGTTGTGTGAGCCAGATACATCACTAGAGTATAAATAAGTACCCTCATTTAGAGGTCTTGTTGAGTCAAAGTCTTTTTATGAATCCTTGAAACAGGAGTGCTGTTTTGGCATATGCTGTTATACAGTAACCCAAAAAGCAAGAAATTAGCAAGGCTTGCTTCTTTGTTGTATTCACTCCTTTATCTCAGAAGTTTTTCTGTGTACGCGTTAGTTACTGGTTACAGCATTCTTAGATCGTAAGACTCCAATGTTTCTTAATTATAACACAGCTATCATGAATGTCAGTGTTTGAGTAACTCTGTGGCTTCTGAGTTAGTGACTAGTCTTTATGGTTTTAGCAACGTAGCAGACTAACTTAAAAAAAAAATGACACATTGAGAGTTATATGAGAAAATTAAATTAAAGTATACATTTTCTTGTATATTCTATAGAAATAATCTTTGACTACATTTCAAGATCATTTTAAATATGCATCAGAAATATGCATAAGTTGAAACAGAGCGAGAAATGTAAATCTGAATACTTACTGTTTCAAGACAAGCTTGTTGACAATCAAATCAAAATGAATGAAAACAAATCCAAAGCTACATTATGGGGATTAAAATGAAATGCATAAGTGCAACAACATGAAAACAGCATGAAATACGTGCACAAAAACATAGATTGCCCCCTGGAAAGGTGTAGAGGCATTAGTAGGTTATCAAAAGGAAAATACAATTCTAGAAGAAACCTCAGGGAAAGAGGAAAAGAGAGAAAGAGAGAGAGAATCACCTTCAAGCTCCTCGTAACGCTTGTGAGGAAATACAAAGGCTATTAGGGGTGGATAGGACAAAAGGCAGATGATCCAGTACAAGAGAGCACAAGTAAGAGATCATTGCAGCCTCTGTAGAAATGTCTACCATTCCTTTAAGATGCTAAAGAGAGAAAGAAAAAGGCTTAAGACAGCGGTTCTCGGGGGGTGCGAAGTAACAAAAAAGGGGGCACGAATGTTGCCATATGTGGTGTAATTTCGCTATTCGTAGGAAAATTTTAAACTTGTAGCGGTGTATCGGCAGCAAAAAATATAGGAATAAATTTTATTAGGGTTTCAAAAAAACGCCAGGGGGGCACGATTAAAACTGTTATGAAAACTCGGGTCGCAAATACTTAAAGGTTGAGAAACACTGGCTTAGGAGATGATATGGCATCTGACATCATACTCTTCTTGGAGTATGAGTGAGGCCATGGAGGAAAGGCATTTAGTGGCAGCTTTTTCTGGTTACTGGCGAGCATGCAGTTCTAGATTGGGACTGGTGGGATGGGCTGAGGTTGTGCTGTCCCTGCATCAGATCAAGGCCTGTTGTATATTTTTATGGTTTAACATTATTGTGAGTACGGAAGGCTTCACAGAAGTGCCAGTCTTTTGCAGCATCCATTATTAAGACACACAACCGAATTCTTATTCACATAGTACCAATTTAGAATAATCAGGTCAGGTCAGCTTGGGAAGCATGCACTGGTACACAGCATTGCCACACCCACCACACAACAAAACAGCTCAGGACTGGGAACACCCCAGGCATACATGTGGTCCAATCCTACCCTCCAGGAATGACCGTCTATCTGCCGCAGCCAGGTGTTATGTGGGTGTCCCCTTGGCCTGGTCCAGCCTCTCCAGTTCACAACAATGAGGATCCTGTTAGCCGGATCACCCTCAGTGAATCGTGCCACATGGCCGTAGTGCCATAACTGATGCTCCCTCACAATGCAAGTAATGTGCCTCATTCGGGACTCCATGAGCAACTGCTCATTCAACAGAAACTCAAACCAGCGGCACCCAAGGATTCTCTGAAGAGACACCGTACTGAAGGAGTCCAGTCTTCATCTCAAGTGACTGGATAGTGTCCATGTCTCGCAACCATATAGCAAGACAGGTAGAATAATCAATCGTAGAGTAATCGATTGATAGAGTAATCAATTAATGTTATATTCATATGTTTTGGGATGTGAGTGTTCAGAGAAAAGAAAAAACAAACTTGATACAAGGGGAGAATGTACAAACTCTACAGAGACACATACCTGGTGCAACGATCTAATCTACAAAGCTGGATCAGTGAGGCAGCAGCACTAAACATTGTGAAGTGCACAAATAAAGAAGAATCATTTTAAGTAGGTATGAAGTATTTTTTTCTAATCCTGAGGGTATATAGATTTATAAACTAAACAGGCTTACAGCCTTTTGATGATATGAAGGTGCCCTGACAGTAACAATACATCCCATTGAATTACGGTGCCTATAAAAAAATTTATTTTTATCGAATGTTAAATCACAGTGGGTTTAATTTGGCTTTGTTGACACTGATCAGCAGAAAAAGAAACTCTTTAATGTCAAAGTGAAAGCAGATCTCTGCAAAGTAGTCTAAATTATACATAGAAATTATACACATAAATTATAATTATACATATAAATCACAAAATAAATGACCATGTAAGTATTCACTCCCTTTAATATGACACGTGTAAATCTTCACTAGAGCAGGCAGTTAGTTTTAGAAGTAACAGAATTCATTCAATGAAGATCACCTGTCTGTAGTCAGGGGGTCCAGTTGATTTCTAATCTAAATGCAACTGTATTTGGAAGATTGAAGTTGTGACGAGCCATTATGGTGGCCTAAATCTACACAATGACGACAAAAGAAAACTCCAAGTAAACCCAGTGGCTGAGATTGGAGAGACCTTGCATACAAACAGCTGTTGCTTGGGTGATTCACCAGTTGATACTGTACTGTAGGAGAGTGGCAAAGAAAAAAAAACATATGGCATCTCAACTAGAGTTTGCCAGAAGGCACACAGAAGATTCTGAATTCAACTAGAAGAAGCTTCTATGATCTGAGAAGACCAAAATTGAGCTTTTTGGCCATCAGACTAAACACCATACTTGGTGTAAGCCAACCCTTGCACATTACAGCAGCCATACCACATACACTTCAGGACAAGTCATCCACCCGAAGCTAAACTTGTTCAGGCTTGGCCAGTACTTGGATGGGAGACCAACCAGGAAAATGCTTGGGTTGTTGCTGGAAGAAGTGTCGGTGAGGCCAGCAGGGGGTGCTTGCCATGTGTTCTGTATGTGGATTCCTATGCCCCAGTGCAGTGATGGGGACACTGTACTGTAAAAATGGATCCATCTTTAGGATGAGATGTACTGTAAAACTGAGGTCCTGACTCACTGTGGTCATGAAAATCCCTGGGCATCCTTCATGACGACTATGGTTTATCCCGATGTCCAGGTTAAATTGCCCACCATGGCCTAGTCATTCTGGCCCCCTAATCATTCCCTATCTATAACTGACTATATTTCTCTCATCACTACACCACCTAACAGCTAATGTGTGGTGAGTGTACAGGCTTAAAAAATGGCGCATCCAGATTACTAGTGGTTGAAGTGTCTCCCCACTCACTAAAGAACTTTGAGTAGTGAGAAAAGTGCTGTATAA